>NC_052049.1:157828246-158128246 GCF_903992535.2 Arvicola amphibius | reverse complement strand
AGCGGAATGGGTAATAATAGGAAGGGTTTAAGTAGGACTTCTGATACAGACACTCTGAGAAAAGGAAAGGTAGAGATACCAGGAGACATGGAGAAAGGAAACAGGAAGTACAAGATGGAAGAGAGGTAAATGCCACGTGGCAGAACATAGATTAAAAATGTGGGTTAATTTAAGTTATAAGAGCTAGTTGAGACAAGCCTAAGCTAAAGGCCAAGCTTTCATAATTAATAATAATTCTTGGTGTCACTATTTGAGAGCTGACTGGCAGGATAGAAAAATAATCAATACAGGTTGTGTAAATGAATCTGTTTCATTTTATGTTTAAATTTGATAACCTCATTTCTTTCTTTTTAAAAACATAATTTCATTATTGATTCTCCAGGAATTTCACATCATGCACCCCAATCCTGCTTATTTCCCTGTCCCCTCATATTGTCTCCTCAATATTGTAGTATCCCCAAAATAAAATTTAATAACTCAAACCAAAGCAAAGCAAGCAAACAAAACAACAACAACAAAAAGAAAGAAAAACAAAACAAAAAATATCTTTGATTCTACGTCTTTCCTACCTCTCCAATGCCTCTTTATTCATGGTGGCATTAGGAGGAGTCATGATACATTACATAGTATACTTTTTTTGTTCAATCAGCTTTACTAGCAAATGCTCATGGCAAAGAGTCATTGGTCTGGTTCAGGCCTCTGGCTTCTGGTACACCATCATCACTAGATCCTCACTGAAACTTCTCTGGGATATCATGTTGCTGCCCTGAGTCATGCAGATCCTAAGGGTATTGATCCCCAGGACCAGTCACTCCATGAGTTCCAACAGGTCCTAGATAAGATAGATTTTAGGGTGGTGTGGGTATAGGAGAGGTAGCTCTGCCCTCTTGCCTGAAGAGGGTAGGCCCCAGTGGCTCAGACTGACTAACTCAACTACCACCCAGGCCCACAGCTAGGCTGTGGGTTGGTCCATTTTTAATTCTTTTCATGCTTTATCTAGATTCATTTGAATTTTTAATGCATGTGATGACATTTTTTGCAAATGACATCCTATACCTTCTTTCTTTTTCATATTAGAATGAATTGATTGTAAATACTTTTTTCCAGAGAGAAACATTTTTAAAGCTCTCTCATTAGTGTTCAGCGTTAATCAAGTAATCATATGACATGATATTTCCCAAATACCAGAAGTCTAGTCTTAAATGTTTAATATGAGTATAAATAAATGTGAGCAAGTAGTTGATTTAACTGAGTTCTACTTTTCTCATCTGAGAATAGAGATAATAAAAGTATTTAGTGACCCACTTTACTAGAAAGCTGTGAATGTAAAATTAAATAAAATATACAGAATAAGTTCTAAATGTTTTATGAATCAGAGATTAAATTATGTACTTGTTAAGGAGGAGACATGTTATGCTATTAGGTAGTATTGTTTTAAGGAAGCTATTTATTGAACATGCTTTTAAATTACTAGTAGAGTGTATAAGAGCAGGTTTTGTTCTGTGATATACTCAATCTGGTAGAAGAAAATGTAGCATTAAAAATTAATATAATAAAGAGAAAACTGTAACAGTTTCACCAGTGAAATGTAAAATATTTAAGAAAGTACGTCATGCTTTTACTATACTTCATCTCATCCAGAAGGTTCAGAAGCGATAAAGCTGTATTTATGAATGTATAACTATGTGCTAGGATATGGAGAAAAATACACTGCCTTAGTTTAGAAATCAATTTACATAAAAGCCTGAAATGCAAAGTCTTGTCACCACAAATGGCCCATACAGCACACTGGTCACTGTTGCACTTATATTTTCATAATGTATAAAAATTCTAAGAAAGCCAGATGACGTATCTATGGGAGTTTTCTTTCTATTTCTTTTTTAAAGTAGAAGAACATACAGCTACATAGAGTTGTGTAGAACTGTGCATTATAGCAAGTTCTGAAGTACTCATCAGACTAGTCATCAAGAAATGGTGGTGATCTTTGAAGTAAGACTTGCATTCTGATCACTGATCATTCACTCCTCTTGATCAAAGGCAAACCAGTTATCAAAGGAAGAAAGAAAAAAAGAAGAAGAAAGAAAAACTAGGTCAAAGGTGAAAGACAAAATGAAGAACAAATTGAAAGAAAGCATCTCTCATTTTTTAGTTCGTTAGCTTATTGTGTACTACCTAAAAAAAAAATCATTGAAAATGTTTCACTATTGCAAAATTCCATGAGTTATACCAGTTTTCATGTATATGGATCCACAAGGAGAATTTAAAATGACTACATTAGTGAATAACAATTTTCATTTCTCAGTGGAAGGTATACTTCATAACAGAAAAGCAGGATTTTTTTTTTCTGCACTAGTCACACTCAGAATCAGCAAATAAGTGTATTTTTCAACTACTGTTTTATGTTCATAAAACGTGAATAAACTAGTTCAACAACAACTTCAAGGAAGAGGAGTCTACTGCCTGTGGAGGAGAGTACTGTCAGCGTCTGAGCTGCGCAGAGTCGTATGTACTGTGGCTTGGACGATGACTTCTCAGGCTTCTGGATCAGCTAGAACGTCTTCTTTCTAAAGAAGGTTTAGAGATTCCTAAGTAAAGAAGTAATGCAATCAGACTCAATCAAGTCTTGAACATCTTCAATCTTCTATGTTATTTGTTCCAATTTAATGTAATTTGCTGCTTAGTCCTTCACTTGACTTTTCTCCTGCTGTCTGCCGGCGTTTCTCTCTCACTGTTTGGTCCACTTTGAGTGGTGTTCAGGGTTCTTGTCTCTCCCTTCTCATCGGCATTTTTCTGCTGGGCACAGCAAACAGTGGGCTCAGATTTTTAAAATCGTTTCAGCTCTGTTAAGTTTAGCCCTCAGTTAGTTTCAACTACAGACCAACCACCACATGTGAATGTTTTATGTCAACAACTTTTACAGTTATAATTTCGTGGACCTCTTCAGCTCTGTCCCATACCCTTATGAAGATGTGTTGTCCTTTCATTGTGACTTTTAGTCTTTTGACCTCTTAATGTTTCTTAATGGTTTCTGTTCAAATGCCTTTGTTTCCACCAATCTTCCTGTTTTGAAATTTTTCTAGCTCTTAAACTGTGAAAACTAATCATCCATCAACTGTGCCAGACACCATGGATTTGAAGCATCTTCATATCTCTTCAGCTACGATTAAAAATAAACTATTGTTATGTTTCCCTGTAATCAGTTTTGTTTTATTATCACAATGTACCGATTCTATTGTTATTTCTTTTTTGTTACAGAACTTATCTGACAACCCAACAAGCCAGAAGCAAATTCTCAGAATTCACCTAGTATCTAATTTACAACCTTCTGTGACATTTAACATATAATGGTTTAGGATGGAGCTACTTTTATACCTGTAGGTGATCCTGCTCCTATTTTTAAAATTTAAGGTAATGTCTTAATTTCTTTTAGAAGTCCAAGTGTCTGGGCCAGTTCCTTAAATACTGTTCAATATATATTTGTTGAATAGATGAACAAATTAATTAAAAGACACTACAAAAGGCTGAGTGTTGGGAGCCAGAGTAAGGGTGCTGAGCAATATGGCTGACATAACACTATTTTTGTAAGTAAAACAATTGAAGCTTAAAGAGGGCAAAGGGTTTCTTGGGGTCACATCACAAATTAGGAACAGAATTAAAAGGGAAACACAGAGGCCCCGAGGTTCCACTCTGCTGCTTGGTCACCGCAGCTTCCTTTCAGCTTTCAGTCATGGCTCTCCGAGATTGAAAGAAAGATTCACTTAAGGAGAATGGTGCATTTAATGTGACAGGCAATGAGTGTCTGGACCCGTAACATTTCCATATGCTCTCGACAAGATATGCTGAGCTCAGCATCTTTGTTTTTCATCTTTTCCCACTCCACCTTTCAGGCTAAAATACAACCCTCTTTCAATTTAGTCTCACAACCATGAGGATGTTTGGAGATTACTGATGCAAGACACATAATATTCTGCAAGTGCCACAAGAGAAAGGTGTTACATAAACACAAAACATGATTATCTCCGCCACTAGCAATAGGACAAGGCTGTGACACATAGTTCACAGGCTGTGGAGCCTCTAGCAAATGATGTACACTACTGCCTGCCATCTACACGGATTAAAGTGGGGAAGATTTCCTTCGGGATAGCTGGATCGTTTATTCCACTTAAGTGTTTTCTTTTGGGAGGTGTTAGAGAGAGAGGGGGTTTGAAGTGATATTAATTTTAGATTAAAACAAGCATAGGAAACTGAGCAAGAAAATATGTATAAAGGGTTAAAAATTAACATAAAATTGTGCTCTTTTAGGTTTTTTGCTAGCATTTCTTTTGTGGCACAGAACTGTTTTCTGAAACGAAGTATTGGATTTGGTTGGAGATGTAGAATAAAGATTATGAGAGCTCGTAAGAGAAGGGACTTCAGAGCTCATTTTAAGAAACATTTCAAATCAATCATACCTTTAATCTTTACACATTATTCACCTTTACATGTCCTATTAACATTCATATTGCAAGGCCTTCGATTCAGAAACTTGAGGGTTTTTCTTTCTTTTAATTTTTCAAGACAGGTTTTTTTTTTTTTTTTTTTTTTCCCTTGTCGCTTGCTGTCCTGGAACTTGCTCTGTAGGCAAAGTTGGCCTTGAACTCAGAGATCCTCCTGCTTCTGCCTCCTGAGTGCTGGGATTAAATGTGTGTGTGTGCCACCACCACCAGGCACACTACAGTTTTATAAAAATTTTACCCATAGTCACCAAGAAGTCTACACCAGATTTTTATGTTCTAATGATTCTAAATCATTAGAAAATTCATGAAAGCATTATTGTCATTGCTTTAAAGCAGTAATGTTTGAGGCTAGTATATGTCAATAGTATCATGGTATGTGTTAATTATATTACAAGAAAGTCCTCAGATATCCAGTTACCAAGACAGTCTCATGAAGACTTCATGATCTCCACTGAATAAGCTCCCCTTCATATGCTTCTATTTGGACAACTACTGAGAAGCACAGATTCTGGGCATCTGGACCATTCTTGATGATGCTCTCAGCTATTTAGAAGTGAGGTGCACTTGCATTACACCAAGGATAGCAACATCTTCCCTGCATATTTACAAGACTGCAACAAATTCCATTTTAACTACTGCAAGTGCACCAAATGCTAAGAATGGCCATGCCATTCATGACATGCTCACATCTGGAGACCTTTCAGAACTCATTCATCATCATTTGTCAAAGGAAGCTGCAACTCTTTACTCTGGACAGGTACCCTTAGAATAAAAAGAGGGAAGAAAGGGGACTTTGTCCCTCAAATTTCTGAGCAAATAGAGGTCTAAGAGAGCAGTTTCTTATGAAGTCATTCTCTGTATCAGCTAACCATTATCCGAAGCACAGCTATTTTTCCCACACACCAGATCTTAAAAAGCTGATAACATCTTCCCAACGTGATTCCTAGCATTCATTCACTGACACGCAGTCCAACTGGAGCGAAGTTTCTCAGAGTGAGCAATTCTCTACACAAACATCCAAGGGTAAATTATTAGCATGGAGGTGAGAGGAGGCCAGTTCCCAGTTGGGAATTCTATCGCACAAATTCCTGATCTGCTTAGGACAGCAAATAACCTATCAAAGCAGAATAAACCCAAACCAAAGGGCACACAATGTTCAGTAATTACAAATGTGGAACTTAAAATGTATGCGCATGTATTTTCACACATATTTACATGTAACAAAAAGTCTGGGTCAACACGTGTTGCTAAAGCTTCAAGATTTTTCATCTTCAACATTCTCCGGGAAGGCATCTGGCCCTTGGTGGAAGGTTTGTGGCAGTGATGACAGCAGTCAGAAGCACTTTCGTGTGGAAGTGCTCAAGGGGCAAATACGAACACAGGTACACAGAACTGAGCGTGGGAGGCTGGGGATCGATGAGAATCAAATAACATTGCTTTATTTTTCTCAGCTTTTTCAGAACCAAAACCAAACAAACCATACCAAAGCAAAACCAAAACCAAAACCAAAACCGAAACTAACCTACCAAACCAAACCTCTTGAGGACACAAACCGTATGCTGTAATCCTTTCATAGCCACCGTCAAACAAAACGAAAGATAAAAGGGCCCTTTCTGTTTGTACTTTCAAACAAATGCACAGTGCAGCAAGAAGGTATTGAGCTGTGGCTTCTTGGGAGAAACGAAAACTGGGACGAAATGAGGCCTCCAGCAGCTGAGTCTCTATGTGAGGTCTGCCCATGACCAGCAGGGTGTGCTCAAACTGAGCAGTTCGCTTTCAGTCTCCGGACCCCACAGTCCAACCTTCTGTCCGGCATCATCCTGTCACCACCTCACAAATCATTGGTTCACTTGTAACTGTGTGGCACCGCTTCACACAGCAACTCCTTCCCTTCTCGAAGAGGATGGTATGTTGAGGGCTGTGTGGAAAAACTCATGGGTTCCATGCCCACATAGCTTCGAACTCCTGAAAATCTATTTCGCTGGGAATGTTTCTAAACAGTGTTCCCAGTTCTCTGTCGGAACACCATCAGGTTTCATTGCATTGATGGCTTGTACAAGGTATTTAGATGCATCCTGAACTAATTTTTGTGCTGCTTCATCCACATCCCAACCAAAATTTTCCATCCAGGTTACTATGATAACCATTTTTATAGTGATGTCCAGATGTCCACATTAACAATATTGATTTCTATCTGTCTGTAAGACCATGGTAAATGATTTCATGCACTGAGGTACAGCAAGACTTTGGGAAAATATCATAATTCAGGGGAAAAGGATAGTAATTTATGGCAATGCATGCTAAGTACACAGCACAGTTGATTTCTTCAGTAGTTATATATGCCTGGTACCATTAACTGGGTGTGGTGGTTTGAATAGGGATGCCCCCACACCCATAGGCTAATACATTTGAATGCTTGGGCATTAGGGAGTAGTAGTACTTAAAGGAAGTACTTGATGAGGAAGTGTGGCATTGTTGGAATAGGCATGACTTTGCTGGAGGAAGTGTGTCTGTTACTTGGAGTAGGCTTTGGGATTTCAAATGCCCAAGCCAAGAAAGTCTAGTTGTTCTTTCCTTGCTGCTTTCTTCTGATCCAGACATCGAACTCTAAGTTACCTCTCCAACACTGCGACTGCCTGCATGCCACCATGCTTCCTACCATGGTGGTAATGGATTATAAGCCTCTGAAACTGTAAGCTAGTCCCAATTAATTATTTTTTTTTTTTGCTTTTGTTTTTGTTTTTGTTTTCTTTCGTAAGAGTTGCTGTGATCATGGTGTCTCTTCACAGCAATAGAATATTGACTAAGACACTGGGTCAAGCTCTCATGGCTGGGCAGATCACAGGCCTTAGTGGGGAACTTACTGCTAAGATTCTGTTAAATGAGAGCAGTATTAGACTGCCTGATTAGTACTTATATGTACACCCATTGACTAATGCAGCACTCAAGTCTTATTAGGTCATCTTTTTGCAGTAGATGGTGAGGAATACAGAGACCCACACAGGTCAACATGTTGATATTTTCAGACTGTAGAGTGTTCAGTTGCAAATGGGATGTCTATATTACTCATTCCTTCCTTTGAGGCTGAGAGACCATCATAGAAGTCAAGGCAGAAAGACCGTAAGAGTCAGATGTAATGAATGAACATAGTGAAACTGTTTTCTGAACACGACAGGGCTGTTGCACACACGGATACATAGTGATTGTAACTATGTGTTAAAAACCTGTGTAAGATAAAGCCAGGTAAAATACCAGAATGAGATAGGAGGGTTTCAGGAAGCCTTATCCCTCCTGAGGTGCTATTGGCAGTTGGTGGACACTGGATGAGGGAGTTAGTTTTCTCAGGGATGTGGCTCCTGAGAAGCTACCCATGCTCTAATTGATATCCTTACACTCATGCACATGCAGGCACTATCAAATGGACTAAGTGGCTTTAAAAGCAAAGTGCATGAAGTTGGAAATGAAAATTGGTGATTGTGGTAATTGGAAAGGAATTGGAGGGGAAAGAATGAGGAATGGATATAGTGAAAACATACTATATGCATATATTAATTTTTCAAACAATAACAAAGTGACTAACATTCACTGATTTATACTATTTGAGACTAAGTCTCACTCTGCCACTCTGGAATGTAGGCAGTAGTTTCTGTTTCACTAACAGCTTCACTAACACACTGAGGCTTATAGTAATTACAAATACTTGTCCAATAGCTCAGGCTTATTACTAGCTGACTCTTACATCTAAATTAAGCCATATTTCTTATCTATGCTCTGTCATGTAGCTTGGTACCTTTCTTCAGTATGGAATTTTCATCTTGCTTCTCCCTACATCTGCTGATGTCTCCTCTGACTCTAGCTTTCTTCGTCCCAGCATCCTTAGTTTGGTTGTTCTGCCTATACTTCTTGCCTGGTTACCAACTAGTCAATCTTTATTAACAAATAAGAGTAATATACATTCATGGTATACAGAAGGATTATTCCACAACACTGGACCTCTATGTAGGTTGTCCTGAAAGAAATGTGCCTGCCTTTGTCTCTCAAGTGCCAGGATTAAAGTTATGCACCACTATGCCCAGAGAGGAAATGTTATTTTTCAAATAATGTTATATCTATTTGTAGGATGCCTTGAGTTTTTTGCATCTCTCAAGTCTAAAAAAATGTGATTCTAGGATTTATGAATGATATAATAACATTTAGTCATGAGTGAGACTGGCTGATAATATTTGCTGTTGTTGAATGTTTAGTTTTGGAATCAGATTAATCCTGGCTTCATAAAAAGTTTGGAAATATTCTCCCCTTTTCCATTTTGTGGGATGATTTGAAGAATATTGATGTTAGTTCTTTGAAGATCTTGAAGAATCTATGCTGAATTTATCTAGGCCTGAACTTACTTTTAGTTGGGAGATTTTACAATTACCGCCTTTATTTCATTGGTTGTTCTGGGTTGGCTTAAATTATTAATTTCATCTTGATTTTATTTTGATAGGCCATACATAACAAGCAATTAATCAATTTCAAAAGTTTTTTCAGTTTAGGGGAGTATAGAATTTTTAAAAGTATGTATGATTCTCTGAATCTCCTCAGTATCTGTTGTAATATTTCTTTTCATTACTGGTTTCATTGAATTGAATATTATCTCTTTCTTTTAGCTAATTTGTGTGTAAATTTTGTTAATCTTTTCAAAGAACCAATACTTGCTTTCATTAATTTTTTGTAATGCATTTTCTTTCTAACTTACTAACTTCAGCATTGACTTTTACTGTCTCTTCACATTTTTGTGTAATTTTTCCATTTTCCAAGGTTTTCAGGGGTAGCATTAAGTTATTAAAATGGGATCTATCTAGTTTTTGATGCAGTTGCTTAACATTATAAATTCCTTTCTTACTACTGCCTTCATATGTCCTTTATATAAATATGCTGTCTTCATTTTAATTCAATTATCAGAATTTTCAAATTCCTTTCTTACTTTCTCCCTTGATGCAATTTTTATTCAGTAATGTGTTGTTTAGTTTTCATGATTTGCTATACTTTCTGTCATTTCTGAATATACATATATGTATATATATACATGTATATGTATATATATCCGTAGTCACAAGAAAACATGCAGGATATTATATTTTTCTAAATTTGTTGAGACTTCTTTTGTGTCCTGATATATGGTCAATTTGGGAGAAAGTTCCATGGGCTGCTGAAAAGAAAGTATATTCTTTAGTGCTTGGGTGAAATTTTCTGTAGGTGTCTATTAGATCCATTTGATTTATGATGTTATTTAACTCCTAGGTTTCTATTTGCTTTTTGCTTGGATGATATTTCTATTGATGAGACTGGAGAATTGCAGTAACCCTCTATCACCGGGTCAATCTTAGGTTTAGATCTAATATTGTTTGCTTTATGAAACCAGCTGTCTATGTACTTGGAGCATAAATGTTTAGAATTGTAAAAATTCTCATGAGAGATTTTTCCTTTAATGAGTATTAAATATCTTCCCTCATATTCTGATTATTTTGGTTTGAAATCTTTTTTTTATATTGATATTATTGAGCGCTATATTTTTCTCTGCTCCCCTCCCTGCCTCTCCCCTCCCCTTCAACCTTCTCCAATGGTCCCCATGTTACCAATTTACTCAGGAAATCTTGTCTTCTACTTTCTATGTAGATTAGGTCCATGTAAGTCTCTCTTAGGATGCTCATTGTTGTCTAAGTTCTCTGGGATTATGATTTGTAAGCTGGTTTTCTTTGCTTTATGTTTAAAAACCACTATAAGTGAGTACATATGATATTTGTCTTTCTGGGTCTGGGTTTCCTCACTTAGTATGATGTTTTCTAGTTCAATATTTTTGCCTGCAAATTTCCAGATGTCGTTATTCTTTTCTTCTGTGTAGTACTCCACTGTGTAAATGTACCACATTTTCCTTATCCATTCTTTGGTCAAGGAGCATTTACCTTGCTTCCAGGTTCTGGCTATGACAAACAAAGCTGCTATGAACATAGTTGAGCACATGTCCTTGTGGCACAATTGAGCATCCTTTGGATATATACCCAAATATGGTATTACTGGGCCTTGAGAAATGTTGTTTCCTAATTTTCTGAGAAATTGCCATACTGACATCCAAAGAGGCTGTACCAGCTTGCACTCCCACCAGCTGTGCAGGAGTGTCCCCTTTTCCCCACAACCTCTCCAGTACAAGTTGTCATCAGTGTTTTTGATCTTGGCCATTCCTACAGGTGTAAGAAGGAATCTCAGAGTTGTTTTGATTTGCATTGAAATCTATTTTTAAGTTCTTTAAAATAGCTATATTTGCTTGATTCTTTGCTCCATTTGTTTAGAATTAGAATACCTTTCCCTTTCTTCCATCCTTTTTTCCTTTTTCTTCTTTTTATTTTTATTTTTTTAATTTTTCAAGACAAGGTTCCTTTGTGCAACCCTAGCTGTCCTGGAACAAACTATCTGTGATCAGGTTGACCTTGAACTTAAAGATCTTCCTGCCTCTGCCCCCTGAGTGCTTGAATTAAAGGTGTGTGCCACCACAACCTAGTAGGATATTTTTTCTTATCCTTTTACACTAAGTTGGTATCTGTCATTGATGGTGACATGTTTTTTGGAGTTAGCAGAAAGATGGATCTTGTTTGTCAATACAATCTCTTCAATTGTGCCTTTTTCTTGGAGGGAATCAAGACAATATTTAGAATTATTATTGAATAATGTTTATTATTAATTTCATTTATTTTGTTGTGATGGTGGTACTGTTTTATTAGACATCTTTTGACTAACTATTCAGGGATTATTTATTCCTTGTCTCCTCTTGGGTCTAATCTTTCCTTCAGACTGAAACATTTCTTCAAATGTGCTCTGTAGAGACAGAAGACCTGAATACAGTAGTCTGAGCTGGCATCTGCGGTCTTTCAGAACTTGTAGAACATTTATCCAAGCTTTGCTAGCTTTCAAGTCTCCAGTACAGAGTTAGGCATTTTTCTAATAGGTCTGCCTTTATATTTGACTTGGTCTTTTTCTCTTGCAGCTTTAATATCTTTTCTTTGTTCTCTACATTTAGTGTTTTGACTATTATGTGATATGGGGATTGTGTTTTCTTGTCCTGTATATATCCCTCTTGCACTTTAATAGGCATGCCTTTCTTTAGATCTGGGAAATTTTCTCCTGTGAATTTGTTGAAAATAGTTTCATTGCCTTTCACATGGATTTGTTCTTCTTCCAACCTATTATTCTTATGTTTGATATTTTCATTGTGTCCCAGATTTCCTAGATGCTTTGGTCCTTTTTAGCATTTTCTTTGATAGACTCATTTCTTTTGCCTTGCCTTTGAGTCCTGTTTTTTTTTCTCTTCCCCTTCATTCAACCTTTTGGTGAGTCATTCCTTTGAGCTCTTTGTTCAGTTTCTTAAGATTTTCATGTTGAATTTCATTTGTTTGGCTTTTCTCTAGATACTCTTTTTATTAAATACTGCTATCATATCTTGAATTGTTTTCACTTTTTATACAACTCTGTTTTCATGGTCTTCATTCATACATTTATTCATATTGTCTTTACCACTTTAAATTTATTTATAATTTCTATGTTGAATTCCTTGTCTTGTGTATTAACTAATTCGCTTACCTCAGAGAATATTGTGGTGGTCATGCTAGTTTCTAGAGAAGATTATGGTCAGGTATTTTCATGTTTTGCTGCTGTTGTTTGTACTCTGATTTCATGATGTGACGTAGGTGTCTGGACTTAGGACATTTATTTTGCTTCTTGGTATGGATAACTGGTCTTATATTTGTTGAGTAGATGCTTGAATCTTTGCTGTTACCTTAACTTGTCAGACCAACTGATGAATGTTTGGCTTTCAGCCTTGTGACTTCTCTAAGTTTTTGGATTTAGACTCGAAGTGGTTCCATGTAGGGATGGTGGGTGGGGTTTCAGACAGTTGAGTAGACAAGGGATGTACTGTCTGAGTGTTTCTAAATAGGGTTCCAGAATAAGATCCATGTAGTTTTTTCTTCCAGCAGTGGGAGTGGTGGCTGAAAGTTGAGTAGGATGGTGGATTGGTTCTGGGAATCCCTTCCCAGAGTTCTGGTTTGGATTCAATACAGTCCTAGGTCAACTCTTTGGTTGGGCTGGAGGCAAGTAGGTGGATGGGGATAAGATTGGTTCTGGAGGTCTTTAATCTAGGTCTTTAAATTTTGGTCTGATTCCATCTGTTCTTAGGGCCCAGCACTGGTTGTGGTTACTCTGGTTGCTGATAGTATGAAGAATGGTTGAACTGGATCTGGACATTTCTACCTTTTGATCTGGTTCAGACTCCAGGTTTGAACTCCAAATGGTCCTAGATTGGCATAGTGTGGATGGGGCCTTATATGCTTTAAAATTATACATGTGTATATATGTATCTGTGTATGAGAATGCAGACTTGAGTGCAGGGTGTCAGATCATCCAAGCTAGAGTTGTAGGCTGAGAAGTTCACCCTAGGTGAGTGCTGGGAACCAAACCAGCTCAGGCCCTTTAGAAGCACGATATGCTTCTTTATTTTTTTTTTTTACGATATGCTTCTTAAGCACAGAGTTATTTCTCTAGCCCACCAATATGTAATCTTTCAAATGAAACATGTCTTCTTATGCTTATTAGTGATAGTATCTATAGCGACAATACTTTTGAGAATATATAGCATTTTATTTCACATTATTGAATCTTCTTAATGTAGTCATAGTGCAGAAAATTTTTCTCATATGTAGCTTTACCAAAATCTTGAATCATTCAAGGAAACTCCAGCAAATGGTGTATTTAAGTATATTTTATTTCTGTAGAGGGTTGCTAGAAGGATCACTAATGATTTTTACATGGGAGTTCCTTTAAAATTCAATTGACACATAGTATTTATACATATTAGTAGGATATACTATAATCATACACATATATGTGATTTGCAGCTTGTAGTAAGGAGCAGCGGACTGTGTTCCTTTAGCCCAGCTCCCTGCTGCCTGGCTAGCTTATGCCCTGAAATAACAACACACAAATTGTATTCATTTAAACACTGCCCAGCCCATTAGCTCTAGCCTCTTACTGGCTAACTCTCACATCTTGCCTAACCCATTTCTAATAATCTGTGTAGCACCACAAGGTGGTGGCTTAATGGGAAATATTCAGCATGTCTGACCTGGTGTCTGGCTTCATAGTGACTGTCTTACTGCCTTTTTCCTCCCAGCATTCTGTTCTGTCTTTCCTGCCTACCTATGTTCTGACCTATCAGGCCAAGAAGTTTTCTTTATTAATTAACCAATGAAAGCAACAGATAGATAGAAGACCCACCTACATCAGCAGCTCATATTTATTTTGAGACATTTCTCAATTTTTATCAAACTTTTGAGAATTTTGCACAATATATTCTGGCCATAGTCACTCCTCTCCCAGATCCACTTCCCTTTTTCTACCAACCCAACTTATCTATTTATTTTGAACTAATGTAGCAAAATTTATCTTTTCTCTAATATTCATTATTACGTGTATGTGCATATATTCATACAACAGAATATGTGATTTGAGTTATAATATACATGCTACCCTAGTTTGGCTATGAAACAATAAGTGTTTGACAAGGAAGATGCTACAACTGAGTCGAGGACTTCAAATGCGTTGTCACTATGTCTAATACCATCTCTCCAGCTGAAAGGATTATTTTTGTAAAAAAGAAAATTGCAACTTTGGGTTTAGTTCCTAAGAATGAGCCTAATATGTTTTCTGTTTGTAAATTCATCTTTTTTAGTTTCTTTTTTATAAAAAAATTATATCTACCAAGTAACGGATAGTTATTATTTGAAAACACACTTAGAGTCAAGAAAGATAGTTCATTGAGTAAACTGTTTGCTAGAACCTACATAAAAAGCTAGATGTGCAGAACCTACATAAAAAGCCAAAGCTGGCACTGTGTATCTATAACTGCAACCCTAGTTCTGGTGACAGGTGTACACAGAGACAGGAGGACACTGTTGTTCATTCACCAGCCAGACTAGCTAAACTGGTGAGCTCCTGGTTCAACAAGAGATTTTATAAGCTGGAGAGTGATTGAGAAAGACATACAATGTTGACCTTTGACACATACACACACAAACACACACACACACACACACACACATGCATACCTGAACTTGTAAACACATGTGTACCACATACAAACACCATACAAACAGCCAAATTTCTCAGTTATTCTACTACTTTTCAGTAAACAAAGGTTAATGTGTAGCATATAATTAATGAAACTTTCAAACTAGCTTCTTCACTCTACTATTGATGTTGGTTTTGGGGATCAGACTAAGGTCTTTGGGCCTCCACAGCAAGCACTTCCCCAGTTATGATATCTTCCTAGTATTTGAATAGTTTCTTTTTAAGGGAGGATTCTAAAAGATTCTTTATACTATTCTTTCAAGATTCATAGAAAAGGGATGCCAGATGTGTTTTTATTAATGTCAACATAGCAAGGGAAAAAGATCTAGCTCAATGTCTGAAATGATTAGTGGAGAGCTGTGTTCTGATTTGGAATCAGAAAACATTCCAGAGAAACAAAAATAGTTGTGAAAATGATCTCTGAGAAAAAAAATGTTTAAGAAAGAAAATTTGAAACAGTTAGGTGAGGCTAGAGAAAGAGTAGTTGGTAACAAAATTCTCAAGTACAATTTGTTAGAGAGAATGGTTTCCAGAAAGCAGCCAAGAAATATTTTTTTCTTCCTAAGTGAAATTATTAGATCCTTTTTTTCTCTATAAGTAGGCATAAATCAAACAAAATCTGCTGTGGGATAATGGTCTTGTACCCTGTAAAGATTTGTCACTTGTATTGTTTTAATAAAATGCTGATTGGCCAGTAGCCAGGCAGGAAGTATATGTGGGGTGTACAGGTAGGAAGTATAGGCGAGGTGATGAGAACAGGAGAATTCTGGGAAGATAAAGGGATCAGTCTGCAGTCTTCACCAAGACACAGAGGAAGTAAGATGAGAATGTTTCTCTAATGAAAGGTACCAAGCCACGTGGCTAAAACAGACAAAAATAATGGGTTCATGTATAATGTAAGAGTTAGTTAATAAGAAAGTCTGAGCTAATAGGCCATCCAATTAATGAAGGCCTCTGTGTGTTTCTTTGGGACTGAACAACTGCGGAACCAAGTAGGACAGACACCTCTGTCAACAAAAATCCTGGTATATTACAAAAATGTACTTGTTTTAGTGGTAAATCTCTATGTTAGAACAAGTTTTGATATATTAATCACTCTTTGAAGCTGAAGATTATGCAGTAATATAACCTGCAGAGACCTCAGCTGCTGCCTCTGATTCTCCATCATCATCTCCTTTTAATCTCAAGTCTCTTACCTTTTTAAGACCCATTGCCACAGGGCATCCTCATATTCCCCATCTACACTTGATGTTCTTCGTATCTGTGACTTTGTATGTACTTGGGCCTTCTGCCCTTTATTTTTTCCTATTATTTAATAAAATTCATTATTAATTTTCAAGTGAAAGTTTTCTTCCTCTAGGAAACTTTCCTTGACATTTTCAACACTGAAACTCATTTTTCTAGTAATAATCAATGTTCAATAAATAATTTTTGGAAAAATCTCCAACTGAATGTCTTTGGAGATTTCTACATGTGTTCCTAGGGAGAAAAATCTTCGAGCAACTTTATAAAGACCCAATGGGGTCACAGTTTTATAACAGCTATGGGCTGTATGAAAAGCTTTTGACCATTGGGTTAGGCAAAGTTATTCCAGAAAGATAATGTAGAAGCTGGATAAATGGCGCAGTAGTTAAGAACACTGGCTTCTCTCCCAGAGGACCTGGACTTGATTTCCAACACCCATGTGGTAGCTTACAACTAACTGTAACTCTAGTTCCAGGGGATCCAACACCCTGTTCTGACCTCTGTTAACACAAGTCACACAAGTGGTACAAAATCTCCCAACCTCTTCTCTCTCTCTCTCTCTCTCTCTCTCTCTCTCTCTCTCTCTCTCTCTCTCTCTCTCTCTCTCTCTCACACACACACACACACACACATACACACACAGAGAGACACACACACACAGACACACACACACACAGAGAACATCCATATGCATAACATACGAATGAAGAAATTAAAAAATGACTATGTAAGTAACTAGGAGATATTGAAGTGAGTGTTTTAATATAACAGCAAAAGAGCTTAGACTTACTGCAGTGAGGCATCACTAATTGGGAATTTTATTTCATTTGATACATTTTAAAATAGTTTCTGTCATTTATTTGGTTGTCCATATATCTACTTTTGGGAACGTACACTAAGCTATGAGAAAACATGAATAGTGATAACACATATTGTGTTCTGAGGATTACAGTCTGGTTAAAGGTAGATAATTTTATGGCATGAAGACAATCCTACAGGGATAAAAACATTTGACTAAGGAGAATGTAACAGATTAAGTGCAGAAAAATGGAAAAATAGGCGACATTGGTCAACTCTGAAGACTGAGCTGGAAGGTGGCAAGGTAAAAGTTCTCAGAAAACATCAGGCTAAGTAAATCATTTATTTTCCTGGAAATGACTTTAAGAGGTATGAGAAGAGCACTGTAACAAATTACGACTGACAGGGACTACTGTGGTGTTAGTGAAAGGGTTATACCTCTTTATAACCTTAGGACATTAACATGAACTAAGTCTTGGTTTCCACATCTGTAAGGCGAGAATGGAAAAAGGAAACGTAAAACATAAAACCCTATGCAGACACAAAGAGAAAAATAAATGAGACACTGTTTTTTTTTTCTTTAAAAACCATGGCCATATTTCTAGTATGCTTTTATATAGTACAAACACTCTGGAATGCTGAACAGGGCATCCTATTCTATGTGGGATGTCTCTGACAGAGATCCTGTGGGATAGCCAATTCCAGAAGAGAAAGCTGAGGGAGACTGCATTGAACTTGCTGCCCAACATTGCCTATCATTTCTGCATTTGTAACTTGCATCTTTACCCTTTTATCTTCATAATGATGGTTTATGTTTAATTTAACCATAAATCACATTAACAGAGTTGTGACTGGTATGTCAGAGGGCTGAAAAACCAAGCTAATGTCACTCTAAGAGCTAAAGAGTTTATAAGGTCTGACATGTTTGTCAAGATGATCCAGTCAAGTATGGAGAGATACTAGGGAGGTTATTTAAATTTCTTCAGAATCTGAAGGGTGGAAATTGATTTAGCAGAGAACATTTACTTTGTATTAGTTAAGATGAGGATTTATGACTGTTTAAAATGACATTAGCCAAGGCAAAAATGTCTCTACAAAGCAATAAATTAAATATTATGCTTATGTTATTTTCTAAGGAATTTGCTTACGTGAGAAAGCATCAGTGAAATGCTATGTTTCCCCCACATTACACAAATGTATAATGGCAATGACAGACAGGCATTAAATTTTCTGTACTGGAAATGGTAGCTCTAGAAGTCAATGATTTCTTTAAGAAAAAACTAATAAAGACTTCATTTTTTAAAAAAAATGCTATTATTACAAAATTAACATGTATTTAAGCAAGAAAAGTATAAAATTAAAAAAAATTGGTGCTACTGTTGACATTCTGATGTGTAGTTATCAGTCATGATATGGTATCTGTTGAAACATACACTGTGAATAGGTATTGGTTAGAAAGCAGATGCCTTTTTATCACTCAGCATTAGGGCTTCTAGGGACTGGTGCGTGTGCATTGTTGCTCTGCCTCCATGTCACATGGCATCACTCAGCAGGGCGTGCACCTCCAATCTCCAGTCAAAGGAAATGAGAAGGTAGGTACATATGTTATATGGCAGACTACACTGGTTCTGGGAAATGTGATCTAGCTATGTTTTCTGCCTGCAGGAGAGAGATGTTTGTTGTGCATCTGACATTCTTTGCCATAGTAAACAAGCTTGGTATAGCTGTACATTTTGCTTTATAATACAATTTTTCTTGTAGTCTCACTGATACAGATGTTTGTAGAAAAATTATTTTTATAAAATACAAGTAAATTTTCTCAAATTCCTAAATAAGTATTACAAAACTCCTGGAGTGTAAAGTACATGTTTTTGACAATATTTCTGATGTTACCATTTTAGACAATGCTATTTGCAAATATGCTAGGTGCACACGCCTTAGAACCTAAGAGGGGCTTAAATGGAACAATATTACTGTGTGGCTGTGGGAGAACTACTGATTGATTATATCTAATCTCATGATTAGATATCTAACCTTAAGTGATAATAGCACCAGAATCAAATAGAGTTGAGCTTGTGTGGTTTAGATCCAGGGAGGCTTGAAGGTCATGAAGGAGCAGATGATCTGAGAGTGAGGAAGCAGCCTGCTATTAGAGATGCGCATCAGCAAATCTTCTCCAGAGAGGAGGATGTTTGTAAGGGGCTTCCAGCAACTGGGGTGTAAAGGGCTCTGCTAGAGCAGTGGAAGGAGCAACTGCAAAGGCCTGGTGGCATAAGAATGATAATAAAACGTGGTGTGCCTTGTTCAAGACAATAGAACAGCTGCAGAGTTTGGAGCTGACGAGCACACCAAACCCAGCTGCTGAAGAGCCCTGAATGAACAGCTACAGGAAACACACACACACACACACACACAAACCCACATGTCTGGAGATAAAGGGACCAACGTCCATGAAGAATCAATGTGTTTAGAATGTAATGAGTGATCATCCTGAACAATGAAGATTAAAGTCTAGGGAGAATTGTTTTTTTTTTTTTTTTTTTTTTTTTTTTTGGTTTTTCGAGACAGGGTTTCTCTGCAGCTTTTTTAGAGCCTGTCCTGGAACTAGCTCTTGTAGACCAGGCTGGCCTTGAACTCACAGAGATCCACCTGCCTCTGCCTCCCGAGTGCTGGGATTAAAGGCGTGCGCCACCACCGCCCGGCAGGGAGAATTGTTTTGACAGTTATTTTTGGCTATAGAAATGTACTGTAAATCTACCTTAAAACATGTTCAGCTCTCTGCACTTGCTTGAGTTGGTTGTGGTCCAAATTTGCTGTAACTAAAACACTCTGTGATCTATTTATGTGGAGGCTAAAGAAAATCAGTTTAATCACCATACAAATAGTCCCAAACTCTGAGATAATTTCCATAATTTTAAGATATTTATCATAATTATAATGTACAGAACTAAGCTAACTTTTTCTTCATTGGCGATAATGAGCTTTTAAGACACACTGTTTGGTATAAGAATGCCTTTCTACCTTAGAGCCATTAGAGGTGCTGATGTGGATTTAAAGCAAAACCATATTCTCTCAAATGTCTTTTCATCAAATTATGTAGCATTTCTCTCTTTCTTTTTCATTTTTGCACAACATAATGTAGTCTGACAGAGAGTAAGTGTGATTTTAATTGTTAGACTGTTTATTCCAGAAAGCACTTATGGTAATTAACATATTTTCTTCAGTCTTCTCATTTTGTTAATGATATCTTTCTTATTGAAGGCAGTGCAGTAATTACTGCCCAGTGAGGTACATACACTGAAACAAATTAATGGCCAATGACCAATAATGATTACACTTGTAATTATCTATTGTGAAGTATAAGCAGAAAAAATAAAATTACAATGTTCTTTGAAGATAAAATTAAACTGTTTTGTTGAACTGAGAACAATCATATTAATGACGCAACTGAGAAATAATATTCTATGGCTTTATCATTTCTGTCAGTTTTGTAAAAATTATCAGAGTCTCTGCCTTTTCCAGTATTTTGCATTTTCACCCTGGGGAACAAAAGTAAATGTGTTAGAGTAAAAAACATTTTATATTTACATTTATGTATTTTTATGTACTTAGGATATTTTAACTCAATGTCAGTGATGGTGGAAGGTTAATTTTTCGTTTCAGTTTTTAGGAGGAAGTTTTACATCACCTATCCACTTTGGAGAAATTCAAGAATACCTTATGTGGTGAGAGTGATTGTTAGGTCTCTGTTTCACCTCATTGGTATATTGAGATAGTAAGTAAATTCAGTGTCCTCTCTCCAGTACATCAGGAGAGAGAAGTGGGTGAGGAGACAGACTCTCAGGCTATCCATGTGATACAGTTTGAATGTACTGCCAAGTGGCTTGAAGCTCCTTTCACCTTGCACTAATTAAACATGCACATTTTATGTGAGGAAAATCTTTATTGCAAACTTTATCTGGGAATTAGTATGATGGCTTGTTGGCATTTACTGGACTGGACTGCAGAAGACCTGGGGAATAAATCTGTGTGGCTACCTCACTGGCTTCGTCATCTTTGGAACTTGACTTTCTGAGCTGAGGAATAGAAGCATGTGCATTCTAGAGGCTACTTACAGGCCTTGAGCTCTAACCATGTTCAAACAGAGAACACAGAAGATCTTATCAGTAGCTAAACTCTTGTGAACAACTGTCCTACTGAGATTTTCAGAAGATTTAAATTCTTTGTAGTATAATTCATAGCCAAAATTTCTTATGTATAATTATCAGATCTTATTAAATATCTAGGATATGGAATAGAATAATATATTTATTTTCTTCTGCATAGAAAAGCTGACAATAGCACTTAAATGTACATAAGTAATTTCAATATATGTAATATATTTACGATATTTCAAAATGTAGTTTTAGTAACAATAATTATCACCTTACTGCATAATGACATTTAATTTCTTAAAAGAATTTGAGGTTCTATAAATTATAATTGGTGTTTATGTATTTTTTGTAACATGACTCATGAGTTTTCAATAATTTTTTAAAAGAAGATAAATGAATGTTAAAATGTATGTTTCTTGTCATTTCATATATTGTGTTGTTTTAAAGTGTTTTGAGTGAAAAATATCTTGCTTCCAACAAATTTCATCATACAACGAAACAAAGCTTGTTTCTTTGAGTTAAGTTTATTATCTGGATAGTAATAGCACAATGAAATTGTTATGAGTTGAATAGCATATTCAAATTACAATTTTCACATATAAAACTTGAATGTGGTAAGAGTTAATTTGCTATATTATTAATATCTAAATCTCAGCCCTAGAGATTTTAGTTTACCAACTAAAGATCATTAATAATAAGTCCTATTTATAAGTAATTAATGAAAAATGAGAAAAGTTGCTGTGTCCACTTTGAAATTCTTTAGGACTTCTGACTGAATTTAAATTTTCCTTTTAGTTCCTAAGAACTGATCTTTCAGGCCCATGAACTTGATTCAGATTTTTTTAGGTTTTTTTTAATTTCATATATTTCTGACTTTAGATGGATTTCAAAATGTCCAGACCACTCATATCTGAGTAAACACGGCCCAGTGATTTATTCCAAGTTTCCATGGTACCTCTAATTAATATTGTCAGTTTCTACAGATTATCTTTATCTTGATAAAGCTTTCACATAGAGTTTGCTAGATAAATTACTAGAAATTTCAAAAAGAAATGTTTCAGGATAGATCTTGATGGCAAATTCATTGTTTGGGACAAATGGGAAGTGACAGAACAAAGGTGTTTTCTCCTTTCTGATATGAATCTCAAACAAAGTGGCTTTCTAGTCCCTCCCCCCTAGCCTGACTCTGGAGGGCTGGCAAACTGAAGCGGATGGGGTGTACACGTCACAGATAAGTTAGCCTTACTGTGATCAGGAAATTTTATTTATGTCCAACCTTGGTATAATATCATTGGTTATATGTTTTAAGAGCCCAAGCAAGTCTAAGAAAATTATTATCTAGAATTGTGATGAGAAAAATACTGTTGTGTCTAACACTGAAATGGTAGAAATGTTGATTTTCATCGTTTGGTTTATTTTCTTAAAGCCACTTAAAGAAAGTTATTGAGACAAATAAGCAAATACACTTAAGTTTTCAAATCTGAATGTTAGCAAATGGAGACTGTGGAGAGGTCTATAAATGCTTTATCTGCCTGCTAAGCTTTCTTGTGACCTTCTGTAAGCAGATTGTCATCTAAAAGGTCTCTGTCTTTTACTGATGTACCATTTGGGGCATCACTAAAGTCCTTCCAGGAAACATTTGCTGTCTACAGATGTTAGTGTTAATGGCTCAGTAACATTATTTTTGTATCGTTCCAAATTATAAGAATTATAGACATGGTCTCAATGTAAAAATATTAACTGTGTTATCCCTGTGCATGAAAAGAAATCTAAAGGAATAAATTCCTTTCCCTACTCCCCCACCCCCACACACATATTCTGAAAACTTCTGTTCAAGTCGTTTCCCTCAGTGACTGGAATTATGTCCACAGTAATACCACTTTTATTATTGATAGTTTTGGAAACAGTTCAATATCTCTGTTCAAGGACTGGCTGGATCATGTTTACTCAGGCTCTTCAAGGCATCTGCACTAGCTACAGCTGAAAATGGGGCCTATGGTGCAGACAGGGAGAATCCACCTAGAATTTGTTGAATTAAGTTCTTGCACCTGGCCATAATTGTCGAGCTGCTGTGTTGGGGTTTTCTTAAGCTACCAGTAAAACAAATTAGTTCAATTTAAACTGGCATCCAGTAGAGAAGCAACAACTTACTTCATATAATGTTTTTCAAATAATTATTTTTGTATTACCAGTTTTACCTCATGAATATTTTCCTGGGGCCCAAGCAAGAAAAAAAAATGTGGTTAAACAAGAGATGTGATAAAATTCTGTTGAAGTTGTAGTCTCTGATATTATCGTAGTGTAATTAAGATATGGGTGAGTATATGGGAGTAATTTCAGTTACGGTGGATTTTTCCTTGCTAAACATGACAAAGATTCATGTATTTACTTGTGAAGTAAATTTGAAGAAATAATCTCATATCTTTATGCTGATTTCATAACTATTGCTATGTTTTCTGTGGATGTAATGCTGTAACTATTTTTGCAAGTCGATAAAAAGCATGGAGGAATCACAATACCCAGGATACAATGTTTACTTGTGTTTGTCAGTAGACCTTGTGAATCTCATTTTGTTATGCATTTTCAAGTTATTTATCCTTGGCAATAGAATTCACAAACTTTTGGAAATCCAACAAACTAAAATCTTTAGTGATTGAGAAGAGTGGGGCTGAGCTTTATAGGGTTAGGAGACCCGAACACATTTTCTATGCATTCATGCTTAGCCACCTAATTCAAATTTCTCGGACACCAAGTAGGTGTCAGGCAGGATTCTTAGCCTGGAGGACACAGCAGGAAAGCCTGGAAAAGTATTTGGTTACTTAATTTTTTATTTTAACTAGGGAGGAAAAGTCCTTCAATTGAAAAGGAAACAAAGAAACATTGTTATTTCAGTCAGTGTTGAGGATTATGAAGAATATAATAGACTAATTTAGAAGACACAGTTTAGTAGAAAGCTTCTTAGAGCAAGCGTTTGTGATGATTTATGTGTCATTATGAATTTACCTTACCAATGTCCATGGAGCTTTGTCTTGTTCTTTTGTACTCTGAATGCCTTGCCACTGAAGCATAAAACAAACAAAAGAAAATGCTACACTTGGTTAAGATGGAAGGTACCTGAATTTACAAGGTAATACATGGGTGGATGTCAATTATTAACCAAATATACAAAACAGAGAATATCATCATTGTAAAATAATTATGAGTATTTGGGCATAAATTCTTACAAAAACTTTCATAATTATTTTTCTTCAAAATAATTTGTATATAATTTTTATTTTGTATTGCATTGACATTAGTATTATACAATTTTTTTCTTTTGATTTTGCTTACTACCCTATCTTTGTCTTTATATTTCCAGCCTTACACCATGTCTATAAGCAAATCAAGTGTTCTTCCTGGTGTGTAATAGAAGAGCTTTTCTTGCTCTTTAGTGTAAATGTTCAGAACCAATAACATGGTAAAATCTCACTTGTATGCTGATGTTCTGATAGAAATGGCTATTTAATGTCTCAAAAGTGATTCTGAGTTCCAGAACTCCAGTGAGCCAACCCATGCTTACGGTTGGCAGAAAACTTTGCAGCGAAGTGTGGTTGGAATGCTGCTGCTCCTACTGCTGCTGCCACTGCTGCTGTTGAGAAGAGTTACCATTTGTCAACCCTTTCTAAGATTTTTTAGTGCATAGTTTCACCAAATAATGACAATGAGTCTATGAGCTTAGAATGACAGTCACCATTCCTGCTTTATACTGAACTATACTATAATGGTATACTGCATTCTACTTATGAAGTGTATAGCATATACTAAAAATAACACAAAGTTTCAAACTAAAAAGATACTCCAAAGATGGCAAAAATGATCAGTATAAGAATCTCTTCAACATCACTGATCAATAGGGAAATGGAAATCTAAGTCAGTTTGAGATATCCCCTCACATCTGTTAGGATAACTGCAACAACAAACAGAAAGAAAGAATCAGTTTGGGTCATGAAAAAAAGGAAATGTTATTTACTGTTGGTGGAAATGGTGATTAATGAAGTTATGGGAAATGTATAGAAGTTACTAAAGATAGTAAAAATAGAAGTGCCAAAAGTCAACCGTCAGTGTTCTGGGTATACAGCTAAAGGAAGAGAGATGATGTCATACAGGCAACTGGACCCCATGCTCACTGCAACTCTAAAACACTGCAATAGCAAAAACATGTGCTGACAAACTAGGTTTTCATTCCTGAGAAAGAAACTGGACAAACATGCCCATGCACACACACACACACACACACACACACACACACACACACACACATACACACACATACACAAACATGTACATGCATACACGCACATGTGTTACTGTAATTCTTACTTGATAAATGCTTTGCATATGTGATTTTATTATGTTAAAGATAAAACCTTTCTTCTTATTAGACAAAAAAGGGGAGATGATGTGGGATGTCCTTCTGTATATGTGCTCCTTTTATTGCTTAACAAATAAAGCAACTTTGGCATATGGCAGGACAGAATATAGCCAGGCTGCAAGGGATACATAGAGAAAGTAGACAGAGTCAGGGATGTAGCTGCCAAAGGAGAAAGATGCCGGCTACCAGTCAGAACCTTACTGGTAGGCCACAGTCTTGTGATGATTCATAGATTAATAGAAATGGGTTAATTTAAGATGTAAGAGCTAGCTAAATATGCCTGAGTCATTGGCCAAACAGTGTTGTAATTAATATAGTTTCTGTGTGATTATTTGGGTTTCAATGGCAGGGAAATGAATGAGCAGTCTCTGCCTACAAAATTCACGCACACACATACACATGCATAAACACATACACAGCATGGGATGCTACTAAGCCTTTAAAAAAGGTCATCTTTCTGCTTTACACTGAGAAACAAATATTCTTGCTTATATGTAAAATCTAAAAAGCAACATGACCTATAAATACAGACTAAAATGATGATTATCAGGGATTAGGTGGTAGGAAATAGGTAGATGTTTGTCAAACTATGTAACACAAAGGATAAACTAGTTGAAAGATTACATGTGCACTGTCAGAAATAAAATCAATAATATTTTGTTATTTCAGTGTACTTTCTAAATGAGCAGGTATGAAGGACATATTCATTTATTCTACCACAATAAGCATGTTGTTGTATTTGCCTCTATGATATTTCCTGTACCTTAAATGCATGCAATAAAACTTGTTTGCAAAATTATAATATGACTGCTTTATATATGTAATATATGTAATATGTGTTCATTGCAATGACATATTATTTTTAATGTTTGTGAGAAAAAGATATGAACTGACAGGCTTTGAATTAGCATGTACTCATGAAAAATGCATGTCTTCATCTTCAGAAATGTCCTTCAGGGTTCCAGGTCCATAAAGTGTTCACCCCTGTTTCCAAAGCACAGTTCACTGTGCAGTGCAGACAAAGTATTTGCTAGATGTTTTCTAGAAACACAGAGCAGCTCCATACATAGGGAAATCTATATCATGGAAGCCCCCAGTGTTTTTACTCCCATCAGTTGTAGAAATAGCACACATGAAATGCAAAACAAAATGCCCATTTTTGCTTTTAAAAAATGTAATAACACAATTCTTTATTAATTCTTTTGAGATTTCATACCATGCACCCCAATCCTGCTCACCTCCTAGTAATTCCATATTCTTTCCTCACCCCTGCACCATCCCCCCAAAAGAACCATCCTTCAAAATCAATAAAAAACAACACACACACACACACAAATGCACTTTGCTCCTCTATCTTTCCAACACATATTAATTCATCCTAGTGTCATTGGGGGTTGTAATATGTCATGCAGCATACCCTCTTTCCAATTACCTCTACCCACAAAATGTTCATAGCAATGAGTCATTTGTCTGGTTCAAGGTCTCTGGCACACCATCACAACTGGATTCTCACCAAAACTCCTCTTGGAATCTTTATGTTGCTTCATGGAGATCCTGCAGTTATTGCTCAGCAGGACCAGTCCCTTCATAACCTCTGACAGGTCACAGATGTGGAAGATGCTAGGGTGGGCCAATCCAAGGCCCAAGATGTGGGTCTGGGTGGTAACTGAGTTGATCAGTCCTGGACACTCAGACATTTCCCTTCAGGTGAAGTGTGGAGTGAGTTCTCCTAAGCTCATGCCACTGGGGCCATGCTTGTCATGGAAATGGTGAGGGGTAGGGTCATCTGAGTTCAGGGTTTCATCTCTCACATAAGAGTGGGGCCATCTCTCCTGCTGCAGTGTCCAGCAAGGGGCAAGGCCTGCTATCCCAGGGACAGTGAGGAGCAGGTCTGGTTCAGCATAGCCCTCAGAGTTCATCATGCATGAACCCACTGTGGCCACATGGACCATGGACATTATCACAGACCCCAACTGCAGCAGGTACATGAACCCAGAGATGGCCCTCAGCAGCAGCTCAGGCCCAGATGTCACTATGGCCCCAGTGGCAGCACAAGTCACCCAGGACAGTATGACCCCAGAGACATCAAGGCTCTCAGACATCAACATGATCTTCAGTGGTTGTTCAAACCTTGGGTATGCATGCAGCTCTTGGTGGCAATAGGAGCTATGGGCATCAACCCAGAACCAGGTCGATATGGCCATAGACCCAGAGAAGACCTTAGGCCTAGGACTGGGCACACCATTGCTCTATATGGCAGTGTAGGCAACCATGTGGCAGTTCAGGCAACCCAGATTGACATGGCCCTAGTAGTAGCATGGCCCTCAGGCACCAACATGGCCACACATTGTGACCTAGACCCTGGGAGGCATCTGTATGGTCTTTGGTGTCACCATGGGCTACAAACATCAACACAGACCCTGGATGTTGTATGACCACAGGCCAGACATGGTCTTTATCAGCCACCTGTCCTGGAAATCATCATGGCCCCAGATGATAGAGCAGAGCACATAGACCAGCATGACCCCTGACCCCTGCAGCAGCATGCCTGCCAGATACCAACATGGCCAGAGGTGGCAGCCCAGACCCCTGGTGTTGGCATGGCCTTTGATGGTATCAGGACCCACAGACATCACCGCAGACCCTGGCTAAGGTGGGGCCAAGGACCCACACATGGCTTTCAGCAGTGGCCCTGGCCCAGATGACACAATGACCCCAGGTGACAGCACAGGTCCCTCAAGTTAGCATCACCCTGGTTGGAGGATGGTCCTCAGACCTCAGCAAATCTCCATGTGGGGTCCCCAACCCTGAGCATCCACATGACCCCATTTGGTAATAAGTACCATAGACACAAACACAGTCCCAGGCTGTGCAAGCGCAATGGCCCCTGGCAGCAGCTAGAGCTGGTCAATACCATGGTCACTGGAGGCAGTGCAGGACACTTAGATTGTCACAGCACCTTAGTTGCCACCTTGACCTAGAACCTGGGCACCAATGTGGTTGCCCTTGATGGCAACTTGGGCCACAGACATCATTACAGACCCTGGCTGCTGGATCATCATGGACCCAGACATCTTTCTTTGAAATAGCCCAGGCTGGATGGAACCATGGCCCTGGGTGGAAGAATAGGAAACTCGGGTCAGCATCATCTGGACTATGTCATAACACGGCCACAGGTCTGGACTCAGATCATGGGCATTCACAAGATCTCTTATGGTGACAGGCTCCATGGACATTGACATGGGTGCTGGCTGCAGTAAGGCCACAGACCCACACATGATCCCTGGCTACAGGTCAAGCCTGGACAACTCCATGACCATGGCTGACAGCCCAGGCCAATCAGATCAGGATATTCCCTACTGTGGTGGCCCTACTTCACCATGTGTGGCAGCCTAACCCCAGGACTCCTCATGGCCCTTGGTGGTAACAGGGGTTAAAGATACCTACACTACCAGGGCTACAGTAGGTCCAGGGACCCAGACATGGCCTTTGGTAGCAGCCCAGAACCTGATGACACCTTGTCCCCAGGTATAGTGTGATGTAGGAGTATTTCTATCTATCTGTTGTTTCATTGGTTAATTAATAAAGAAACTTCTTGACCTGAAGGTCAGAACATAGGTGGGTGGAGTAGAAAGAACAGAATGCTGGGAAGAATGGAAGTGAGGCAACCACCATGAAGCAGTCACCATGACTCTCCTCTCCGAGATGGATGCAGGCTAGAATCTTCCCAGTAAGGCATTACCTGGTGGTGCTACACAATATGGGTTAATCAAGATGTGAGAGTTAACCAGTGAGGAGGCTAGAAACTAATGGGCCAGGCAGTGTTTAAAAGAATACAATTTGTGTGTTGTTATTTCGAGGCATAAACTAGCCAGGCAGCCCAGAGCCGGGCGGGAATACAGTCCCCCCCTGCTGCTCCCAACTCTACAGAGTGGTGCCCAGACATGGATAACTGACATATTTAGTAATCTGTGTAGCACCATGAGGTGGTGCCTTACGGGGAAGATTCTAGCCTGCATCCATCTCGGAGAGGAGAGTCATGGCGACTGCTTCACGGTGGTTGCCTCACTTCCCTTCTTCCCAGCATTCTGTTCTTTCTACTCCACACACCTATGTTCTGACCTATCAGGTCAAGCAGTTTCCTTATTAATTAACCAATGAAACAACAGATAGATAGAAACATTCTACATCAATAGTGGCATTTGAATTATATTTTAATAAAGAAAGACTGCCTGAAGATCTGAGAGTAAAACAGTACCAACCACTGGTTAGCCTCACAGACTAGGTTATGGTAACACATACCTTTAATCTTAGTAATTATAATGACACACACTTTTAATCCCAGTAGCCACAGTGACACACACCTTTAATCTCAGTAGCCAAACTAGTTGCCATAGAAAATGGGCAGTGCATGCCTTTAATGATGGTGGTTCACACCTTTAATCCCAGCCCTAGATAGGAATATAAAACAGGGGAAGACAGCTCTCACCACAGTTTCCTTCAAGATTCCAGGAGTCAGGATTGCCATTTCAGACTGAGGTTGAGGTAAGAGCCAATGGCTGGATGTTTTGCTTTTCACGTCTTCAAGTTGAACCCCAATTTCTGACCCTGAGATTTTATTAATCATGCTTTACCCAGGTAGCAAACAGGCTTCCCACATCAGTCTGTTCTTCACAGCCTTCCCCTCTTTAGGCCCATCTATCTCTCTCTCTCTCTAGCATGTGAACCTCTCTGTCTGCCTCTTTTTTCCTCCCATACCCCATTGTGCATTTGCTCACCATAATGATACCAGACTGCCCAGCTCCACAAGGTGCCTGGTAGGCCCCTGGCTTCTTCTTTTCCTGCCCAGAGCAAACGTCTCTGAGCAGTTGTGTGTGTGTCCATCTCTGGCTGCTAGGTTTTAATGGTGCTGAGCTCAGCTCCTGCATGGCTCCTGTTACCATTTAAGGTGAGGATTAGATTGCCCAGAATTCCAGTGGCTACAGCCCTAAGGAAAAACTGGTCCTGCTCCTCTCCAGCAGCAGCACTTGAGACACTGAGTCCTGCACCTCACCTGGGAAACACAATAGAGCTAAGACTGTTTTAAAGCAGTAGCAGTCCCTAATACCAGACCTCAGGAGGATAATATGCAATACTGCTCCACAATAAAGGTAATCCTTGTGAAAGCCACCAGAACTCACAGCAGAGAATCTGCTTCTTATCTCTTCAACTATGTTCCTTCAGAAACTTGAAAGAAATAATACCAACCAATCCCATCTCTCTCTCTCTCTCTCTCTCTCTCTCTCTCTCTCTCTCTCTCTCTCTCTCTCTCTCTCTCTCTCTCTCTCTCTCTCTCTCTTTGTATTTGATGACAGATTCAGCTGAAGACCAGCTGGCTCCAGTGCAGTTTTCATACGCCGTATTAGGAATGTTAAACTTTTCCTTAAATGGGAGAAAGACACATTAAGATTAATTGCTAGGATTTCCTTCTCACATGATCTTGTCCCGGTTCTCTTGGTTATTTTGTGGCCCTTGCAACTTCTAGAGTTCAGCTATTACAGATGTCTACTTTGTTGAGGGTGTTCCATAAAGTTCTCAGATGTGACTGGCAGAGCTCAGACTCCTTTGCATGGGAATGTTTTGGGGGTTTTTCTTTGTTATAAACAACTCGGAACCAAGTCAGCCCATATGCATTAAGATTTCAGCCATCTTGATATTTTCTTGTCGTAGATCTTCTCAGATACAAATTATCATTAGGCCATAGTTTTCTCCTTTATTTGTTTTATAACTACTAGCATTCACATTAGAAATGTATTGTAATGTACTCTTCTTCTGCCTACTAGTTCTGTGATAGTAGGTTTCAGGTGGTATCATAGTGATTGAAGATTAACTTAAGTATTTAATTTTCATCTTTCTCAGATCCATTTGACATCTCAGATTCACTCAAAACTATTGATGTCAGTCTCATCCAGAGTGTCTTTCATGAATGCAAATCATATTTTATTTCTAATAATAGCCATAATCATTTAGTTAATCATTTGATTCCTTCTTCCTAAGAGTTCAAGATTATATTAGTTAGACCACATATATCCTATGAAATACAACAGAAAAGATGAGTTTATTCTGTATTAATTGCACTTTTTTATATCTGCTTTGTATTAGATAGGGTGTTAGAATGGTACTATTTTTTGCTTCATAAAATTAAAGATTGAATTTCATTTAATAATATGCTTCCCTATTTTTTTTTGTTTTTTCGAGACAGGGTTTCCCTGTAGTTTCTAGAGCCTGTCCTGGAACTAGCTCTTGTAGACCAGGCTGTCCTCGAACTCAGAGATCTGCCTGCCTCTGCCTCCCGAGTGCTGGGATTAAAGGCATGCGCCACCACCGCCTGGCCCCTATTTTTATTTGAAATATAACTTAAGGTGCAAACACCAGACCTTTAGAGAACATGAAATATAAAAAAGTATACAAGCAATATGGGATACTGTAAAAAGACAATATGAATAATAATGCTAGATACGAAGAGGCCCAGATCAAAGGCACAGAATATATTTTATATATGTTGAGGATATACACCAACAAAGACACAGTCATTTGATTCTAAGGTGAACGTTCTTTGTTGGTAGTAGGAGGATATCTGCAAAGCTTTTGTGAGTACATTAAAACACACTCACATAAATTATGGAGATTACACCATAAAAAGTCGCCTCTGTCACCTGAAAGAGGACCTCTTCACATGTCAGCTTTAGTATTAGTGTAAAAGCATGTTCCAGATGTGCAGCTGCCTGACAAATTCTCCCACTGTAAGACAGCTCCAGGGAAACTCTACTACATGACTCTAACTTAAAGTCACTCTTTTTTTGGTGTTATGTAGATTCAAGGCACTCCCAGTCTGAAGTTATTCCAGGGGATCTGCTGAATCCTAAAGGTTCCCTGGCAAATAGATGTGCTTGGATAGAATAGTGAATACCAACAAAGAAATTTCTTCAATTAATTAACAATTTTTTTTGCCATCATGATTACAGTCCCTCTCTCCCTCCACTCCTCCAAGAACCTCTCCCCAACTTCCTTTCTTTCTCCCTCATCCACTCCTCCTTTTCAGAAAAGGGCAGGCTTGTATCAGTCAGCCATGGCATATGAAGTTGCAGTGAGACTAGGCACCTCCTTTACTATTGAGGCTGGCCTAGGCAACCCAGTAGGAGGAAAGGTTCCCCAAAGCATGCAACAGAGTCAGAGACAGTTCCAGCTCCCACTGAGGAGTCCCACTAGAAGACTGTGCTACACAACCACAACATATGTGCAGAGGGCCTAGGTCAGTCCCATGTAAGCTCTCTGGTTGGCAGTTTAGTCTCTGTGAGCCTTTACGAGCCCAGGTTAGTTGATTCTGTGGGTTCTCTTGTGATATCCTTGACGACTCTGGATACCACACCAAGAAAAAATTTAAGTTAAGGTTGGAAAGATTCCTTTCAGATCAAGCTTGTGAGAATGTAATTTCTAGCTGGCTGCTTGAGTTTCTATGCAGAATCCCAGAGGTACCAGTTTTCTCATTTTTAGTCACACCGATAATAACAAGAGTGGTAATACATATACAAGTAAGTTCCCAGAGGAGTCATGATGATTAATTAACATACAGTCTAGCACTGAGTAAATCTTAGCTAAATGCTATTGGTGTTGCTGCTACCACTATTATATTGCTATTCTAAGTTTTAATAGATAATTGGTCCATAGTTGTACAAATACTTGGATTTTCTAAATCGACCGCATACAAATTAACAGTGTAGTTATAATGATAAATGCATTGACATACCATTTAAAATGGCTATGGTGTTCTATTTAAAAAACACATTTTACCTTTAAAGAGATAAAAACGTTGATATTTTAAGTCAATTTACTTCAACATTGAACAACATTTTCATTTCACTTAGATATAATATTTAAGAGCATCAATGCATACTTGAAGAAAGTAACTACTGAAGTGAACTATTACAAGTTATATTCTCTAAGGTAACTTCCTGCAAAAAATTAAATTAGGTAAAAAATTTCCTTAGTGTTACTTTAGCATTTTATAACCCTTCTTATATAAAATACTAAATATAAAGAAAAGTCCTGTTCATCTCTTCTTTCAGTTCATATTTTTAAATATATTTGTCATATTCTTTTTTATTATTATTATGTATACATTGTTCTGCCTGTATTTCTGCCTGCAGGTCAGAAGAGGGCATAAGACCTCATTGCAGATGGTTGTGAACCCCCATGTGGTTGCTGGGAATTGAACTCAGTACCTCTGGAAGAACAGTCAGTGTTCTTAAAGTCTGAGCCATCTTTCCAGCCCATCAGTTCATAATTTTTTTGCTATATTCTAGGCCTGATATAGGAAACTTGGTATCAAACATACATCTAGTAAGCAAAAGTTCAGATGTGATCATTTTGAGTGAATATAAAATCTGACAAGAAATTTTACAAAAGCACTGAATATTATTTTCTAAAATGACTTTTTATCCTATATTTTATTCTCATTACTGTTGTAATTATAATTCACAGCAATGACAAATTGCTAAAGGCCAGAAAAACTGAACAAAAGTTAAGGAATGTTAATTTATTTAAGAAATCTCCATTAGAAAGGCAAGGAAGATATTTATTACTATATGCATTCTTTACATGTGTTATTTTTACCTGCTGAGAACCCCAGTCATTCAAATAATTATTATTCTTAATTGTTTTTTTCTTGGATTTGGCCAAGCTGATACAAGGACAAGATGTCTGGAAACCAGCAATGTCTCTCAACAATCAAGAGTGGGCAAGCTCTGGGGAGCTCTGCAGGGGTTTAGTATCATCACTCAGTGGAAGGAAATGCTCTGGATAAATATGCCTTTGGCTTTTTGACCCAGAGGAAGTTATTTTTTTTTTTTTTTTTTTTTTTTTTTTTTTTTTTTTTTGGTTTTTCGAGACAGGGTTTCTCTGTAGCTTTGGAGCCTGTCCTGGAACTAGCTCTTGTAGACCAGGCTGGTCTCGAACTCACAGAGATCCGCCTGCCTCTGCCTCCCGAGTGCTGGGATTAAACCAGAGGAAGTTATTTACCATTCTCCATGTCCTCTTGTGAATGAGAGAAGGACCTTCCTAAGCTTTTCTTCGTGGAGAAGCAAAGAGGACAAGGCTTGTAAAATATTTGGTAAATAAATGTCAAGTGCCATTCCTGGTAAAGCTGTCATGGTAGTTCAAAGGATAACTCCACTTTGAATCCTGGTTCTCAAATGAGATTAATATTTCCATTCTTATTCTCTCAAGGTTGGTGAGAAAGAAACACTACACATAAACCAGAAGGGATAACCTTGCCTGCCACAGTTTTTATTAGCTGAGAATTTTATACAATATTTGATTATATTTATTTCTCACTCCTTAGAATCCAGCCTCTTTCCATACCCACTCAACTTTTTTTAAAAAAGGTTTATTTATTTATTATGTATACAACATTCCTTCCATGTCTGCCTGCATGCCAGAAGAGGGCACCAGATATCATTATAGATGGTTGTGAGCCACCATGTGGTTGCTGGGAATTGAACTCAGGACCTCTGGAAGAGCAGTCAATGCTCTTAACCTCTGAGCCACCTCTCCAGCCCCTCCCACTCAACTTTTTGTACCCCTCTTTAAAAGCCATCAATACAGTTGGTCCTAGTCATATACTTTTGGATTTGTGGCCCTTCTTCAAGGGCATAGACAAGTCACTAGGGGCCACATCCTTAAAAATCCTGACTATTCTCCCTCTTAGAACAGCCAACTGCCATTATATCTTTGGCAATGGGTAGGAGTTAATACCCAGTTCCCTTCATGCTTGTAGATTTTGTCTGACTTGAATTTATACACATCTGTATGTATTGTTACAACTGTCGTAACCTGATATGATGACTTCCCTTGTATGCTTAGGTGACACAGTTTCATTGTAGTTATTGTCTCTGGTTCTTAAAATCTGTCCATTCTCTGCGATGGTCCCTGATCCTTGGGAGGTGGAATGTTATATAAATTTGCTGTTTAAGAATGAGATTTACACAATCTCTTATTCTCTGCACCTTGATGAACTGGAGCCTTCTGTGTTAATCACTGTGTACTGCAAAAAGGAGCTTCTGAGATGTGGATTGATGGTGTGGGAGTTCCTTCTGTCTATGTGTTGCACTTATCGGTTCATGAATAAAGAAACTGTCTTGGCCTGCTGATAGGGCAGAATTTAGGTAGGCGGGGAAAACTAGACTGAATGCTGGGAGAAGAAAGGCAGAGAGGGAGAAGCCATGGAGCCACCACTGGAGACAGAAGTGCTAAAATTTTGCTGATAGGCCATGACATCTTTGTGATATACAGATAAAATAAGAGTTAGCCAATAAGAAGCTTGAGCTAATGCGCCAAGAAGTGATTTAATTAATACAGTTCCTGTGTGGTTATTTTGGGCTAAGCTAGTGAGATGGTCGAGGACCAAAAAACTCCCTCCCTCCAACAAATTGATGCCAACGTGGTCAGCTAAAATCCACTTAAAAACCTGAGAGAGATTGAAAAGGAATTCTAGACACAAAAATACAGAGTTTAACACAGCATCTTGCTGTTTGCTGGTGGTGTGCTGCAGCTCCTTTAATAGAGGTTTTATTGATTCAGTGGTAGCAGCCACGGTTTCAAAACGGTAGCCTCCCAGCTGCGGGCCATGCTGCTAGCAAGAACTCTTTTGGGAAACCTAGCATTTGGATGGTATTTGTGAGCATCATGCTGTGGCTTGCTTAATGTTGACATGGACTGGCTGTGTACCTGAGAATGGGGCTGTGTGTGTGGTTATTTCAGTTCTGGCAGTGGGGAACAAGCAAGCAGCTCACCCAACGGGTTGAGATATGTACTAACCTATTGGCATAACAACAAGTCTTCAGGGGTTGACCTACTGCTATATCCTTTATTAGAGTAATAGTAGTAGATTCTCTCCCATAGGACCTGTGTCCTGTCTGACCACATCTTCATGGTTTGTTTTCCAATCTGTGGATAATTCCTTAAATCTAATACTTGCATCCATGCAACTATTGCAACAGTGAGCATGTCTTGTCTGATCAATTGTTAGTGTAGATCACAGGGTTCACAACTAAGTAAGATCAGTGATTACTTTTTTCCTTCAGCACTTTACATAGGACCTTTTAGTATTATGGAAACTAGTAAAGATATAGGTTTCAGTTCAGTACCAGCTTGAATTCTTCATATTCTATAACACAAGTGTGTGATGTCTTCAACAATAGGATCTTACTGTCAAGTTCTGGAGGCCAACAAATAACATTGGCAATAATCTGTAATATTCAGGGGTCTTGGGAACAATTCTTGTGCGTGAATAAATGTGTGTGTGTGTGTGTGTGTGTGTGTTATACACCTGTGTTGCTATATATGGAATCCAAAGGTGGGCTTGTTTTATGGAGACAGGAGCTCTGAATGTGGAGCTCTCCATTCAACTAGACTATCTGGCCACCTAGTTCTTAACTCTTCCTGTCTTGCTACAGTGCTAGGGTTACAGGCATGTGGCACTATTCTTGGATTTTTCCCAATTAGTTCTGGCAGTCCAATCCTAGGTCTTCATTTTTTTTAGCAGACAATCACTGAGCCCCTGGGTGAGGCAATCTTGCTACATATTAATGTTTTTTGTCACTATTAATTCATAAATACTTGTTAATGAATATATTTAATATAGATTTCAAAAATGACAAGCATATGAGGTTTAAGTTTAAAACATTCGCTATAGTAGTCATAGTTCTCTAGAGGAACATAACTGATAGAATGAAATATATATTATACACATATTGCATAAACATATATAACATATATACATATACTTACACATATACATATGTACACACATATGTGTATATGTATGGATCTATTATATTGGCTTACATGGTTCAGGCTGAAAAATTCAACAGTGGTGTTCAGTCCATGAGGATGGATATCTCAGCTGCTCTGATCTGGTGATGAGGCCAGGATGATTCCTGGAGAACTTCAGGTCTCTAGTACATGCTGAAAAACTGAAGAAATTGGGTTGCAATGAATGTGAAGGATTGCAGAAGTGACAGCAACGTCAAGTTGGATGTAGTCACCAGCAAGGAAAGAAGGCAGGCAAAATGCAACAGCTTTTCCCTCAGATACCCTTATGTCTAGGGCACCAGAAGAAGTACCACTCATTCTGGGGGAGGGTCTCTCTTTCCAGTTAATCAGCAGCCTGGGAGCTGTTCTGGGTGCTGGAACATCTGGGCTATCATTCCCATCAGAGACCTCCCAGGAGGTCTTACTTGGTCAAACCATATTAACATGGAAGGAATCAACAGCTTCTCATTTTCTATGGAAACAAAAGCAGAACCTCTTCCAAAGCAACAAATTCTTAGATCCAAATTTCAAAGTCCAGATATCTTTAAAATATCCAGGTTGGTTTAACTTAGCAATCCCCACAATCAAATGTCTTTCAGCAATTAGCTCATTAACAGTCAAAAAATTCAAGGAAAATACAATAATATAAACAACCTAGACTCTCTGTGTATTTTTTATCTTTACATGACTTAGTATAACTTTTTATTTCTCTATTCCTTTTTCAAATACCTCATTTTATTATCTTGGACTTACTCTTTTAATCTATGAATGTCTCTATCATTTTTCCCCTCTCCCAAGCCTACACATGTTTTTTTTTTTTTTTTTTTTTTTTTTTTAAATACACTGTGACCCATTTAGAGGTCTTCTTGTCTGAATCTGTCATTATTGTGCATCTGTATTGTTTTAGATCTCATGAGAAGCATCTGAAAACTGCCATGTTAGCTGTCTGTACTGCTCAGTTTAGTGAACGGTGCTAGCACAAAGTGGTTAGTTCCTCTCAGAGTGTCCAGTTTCATGGGGCATACCAGTGAGAGTCACAAACACTGCCCCAACTCTGACATTCCATAGCCAACAAACTCCAATCAAGTTATCTGTAGCACTACCACCCCACAGAGCTATCAGTGCCACCAGCACAAACCAGGAAGTTGCTTTTTAAAGGAGCCATGCCTCTGTAAATGGAGCCTACCAGAGAGAAGATGGTTACCAAGAAACTGTGCTTGGCTCCATTTTTTTGTGTGTGTTTCAAATCTTGTTTTAGGCTTTTTTAGGTCTTATGTGAAAATTTCTGCCCAAAGGTGGGTTCCATATGTAATCAGAAGTTTTTCTGTCCTACCCCATCCTGCATCTGCTTTAAATAATCACACAGAGGCTTAATATTAATTACAGAATGTTTGACCTATAGTTCAGGCTTGTTACTAACTAGCTCTTACATGTAAATCAATTTCTATTAATCTATGTATTGCCATGTAGCCATGGTGTTACTGGTCTGCTGGAATCTGGCTTCTTGAGTATCTGGCTCGTGTCTCCCTCTACTCTATCCTTTTTTCCCCTGTCTTCAGTTTGGTTTTCCTGTCTAACTACATGCTGCTTTGTTATAGTTCAAATCAGATTTTCTTATCAACCAATGAGAGCAACATATATTCATAGTGTAGAGAAGGGTTATCTCACAGCAAGATGCAGAAAACTAATATATATATTTGTATTCATGAATACACACACATTTATTCATAGGATTGCACAATAAAACTACAAATAGTTTCAGGAAGGTTATGCGTATATAAATTCATTTGGTCATTTTTCTGTTTTTGTGAAGAGTAGTATTATTGCTGTTTTTATCAACTGACTTATTCATTAGTTAGTCTCAAATAATTATTTCCATTTAAAAGGATATTAGCATAACTTAAAGGCAAAATATTAAAACTGGCTTTAAATCTCTTCTGTATGGTTAATTGTTCTAGAATCAATATTAATCACTTAAGTGAAATAAGTCAATGCCAAGTTTGTTGGATAAAACATACAGCACTTTGTCTATTTGTACTTTTATTATTCCTTTGGGTTATAAAATCATATCTATTGGTTTTTCCTCTCAATAATTTGTATGTTTCTTATTGGTGACTAGCACTTACCTGAAAAATTAGAAAGGCTAAGAATCTGTGAAAATAAGCCTCAAACTTAAGAATCAGGATTGCTAGACTATTATCTTAATTATTGTATCTATTATTATTCTTCAAGGCTAATGCAAGCAATGTAATATCCAATTCTAAATTTTATACATGGTTACATTTAAGTTAATCTTTGCTTACTTTCTTTGTATGGAAAGGTACTGTTACTTCTCTCATTTCTTTGGAGGGTTTAGCTGACATTCATGTACTGGGGACACTGCAAACATTTCTACAATGAAATATTTATGAAGAAACAATGTGCATAATACTATCTTTTCTAAGAACAAATAAATGGATTTAAGAAGAAAATACCCCTTTGAAATCATATATAGTCCATGTGGCTTAATTAAAAACAATGTAAAAGCTTATTTCAAAAATTTATAAAAGGTCAGCAACAATCTCTTGTCAAAATAAATAAAAAAAGGATTACAGTAAAAGCCCAAATACTGCATCAACTGGGACCCAGTAAAGCAAACAAAGAGGCCAATTCCCAGGAAGTTCTTGATTGCACATTTCCCCTTCTTTGCTCAAAGGTCAAAAACTGAAAATTATTCTGGAATAGGAATGGCAACTCTATGACCCGTTGCTTAACACGTGTTTCTAAACTGGCTAGTAATTACCAGATTAATCTCAGGGTATATTAAAAACCTATTTGCACAATCCACGGGCATGTAGGCATGTAAAGAAGGGGGCAGCATGCTTTACCTGCACTGGCTCAAAGCAGTGCATAACAAGGATTTGTTTTCGCAGCTCTTGGAGCACGTGGAAGGAATAAATATAAACAGCAGGAAACGCAAACAGTCCTTGCGGTTAGAGGTTGTCAGAGAGCAGAAGATGAATTCTGCCAGAAATAAGCATTGTCTCTGTAGGTGGAAAAGCATCCGTGCTGGATCAGCGCTCTGAGCCATCCTCTCAGTGTGCTTATCCAGTGTTTATGGTAGTCTTTGTTTCCCAAACTTGAAGGCAACTTGCCCCCACCCCCCGCCTTTTTGCCATACTCTTACATTAACTATTTAGGCATTAACTTTTTCATATATCTTTTTTCTTTCAGGATCTTAGGGCTTTGGGCAAAAAAATGTTGAGGAGATGTCAAATGTCTTATATACATTTCTTGTTGTCTATAGACAACAAGAAAGAGTAACTGTTGATAATTTTGGAAGCTGAATAATTCCTATTTTCCATAATTGATTTTTTTTCTTTTTGATGCCCCTTTTGAAAATATTTTAAGAACAAATTTTATTGTAATGTAACTGTTACTCACTTAAAGTTTCCCAATATATTCCTTTACTTAAAAAGAGATGCACTTGTCTTTTTTCCTCTTTGTTTTTGGAGGCATGGCAGGCTTAGTTCGATGTAGCTGTGGGAAGACTGGTGGTGGGAACACCATGGTTATGCCAAATCACACCCATGGAAATGTCAGATCAGCTGAGTGAGGAGGGACAGGAAGCTGTATACTTCCGCCTCTTAATAAGGCTGAAGGGTTTAACCACCATCGTGGCTTCTAGTAGGAATTATATGAACACTTTTGATAATTCACTTACCCTGTAGCTATCACTGAAGACTGCTTTGTTTAAGTAGTGTAGATTCTAGAAAATGTTATAAAAACAGGATCCTATTGTGAAGAGGACTTCTGGGCAATCAAGCATAAAGGCATTAGAAGTTCTTTCAGTATATCTCATTTGCACAGGCAGAGGGAGTTGTACCATGGCTAAAGAAACAATAGCAATTGTTTTACGAGCACTGAGAAGGCAGTAAGCTGTGGATTTCTTATGCAAGTCCAAATGCAGCAGCTGGATTTGGCTTTATGAACCATGAAAAATAGTTCCCATCTGGAGGTTGGTGTTGAGTAAAGATGCCACAGTGAGACAGCGTTTTATACACGTCTAACACAATCATTGATGCTTTCTAGTTCTAATTGGAAAATAATTATTGATGGTCCATGAATTTTAATATCAAATACTCAAAATGCTCTCAGCCTTTGTGTATGATTTGTTTTATTCATTTGAAATAAATCAGGCAAAAGCAAAAACCATCATTAAATTTCTTAATAGATAATTAGGCACTTAGTTATACAATTATAAGTACTTATCTTGAAATAAAATTCCTTTGTTAATAGTGGCAAATTATTTACTTCTTGAAAAAATGTATGTAGATATGCACAATTCCTCATGATATAGCATATGATGAATTATGATTTCACCTTAATAAACCTTCTGTATGACTACATAATCTTGGAAGTTATATACATGCATAGAATCTTCTAGGCTATTTTACTGTGTGTTTTTTTTAAGAAGGCATATGCTCAAATACAGAACAAATGTTTGACTATAACTCCAGTTTCACAAGATTAAGACAGTACACAGTAGCATGTTTCAATCCTTTCTGAATTTGTTATGGAAATCGATCAAATTATTGCTTACTGTCAAGTCTTTTAGTAGAAGTATTGCATTTAGCAAAGATAGAAATAATCCCCTCCCTTCAGTATGTTTTGGACATAATAAAATTGAAAAACTGAACATATGAGTCTGGAAATATTTGTAGGTTGTCATGGACACTACATTACTTGAAATAAATGACTGGACTTAATTTAGTCAAGCATGCCAATATTATTGCTTAATGTCTTTGCTTATTGTTTCTTTAAGACTTTATTACTGAAATTTTAGATTTTTTCTTTAAAAAAGTTCCTTTAAAAATTTCTTTAAAAAGGAATTTCAGTAAAAAAGGCAACTTAAAAATAATGTTATATATGTATCCTATATTTACATAATTTCTCCCACTTTTCTTCCCTCCAACTCCTTTGTATCATCACCTCTCAAATTCATGGAATCTTTGAAAAATTATTATTGTTTTACACACACACAAGCACACACACAAATAAAAATAAAACTCTCTCAGACCATTTAGTGTTGCTGCTATGCATATGTTTTGAGGACTATTACTTGGGACTGGGTAGCCCATTAGGAAGGTCATCTCTGGCTAAGAATTCTCCCTTTCTTCGCAGACATCATTTCCTGTAGTGACTCATGAGTGGTGGGGTCTTATGAGATTTCCCCTCACCCTTGTGGGCTTGTCAACTGGTGAGATCATTTTTATTCAGGCTTGTTTAAACAGCCATACTGTTGAGATTTCATGGGTGCAGCTTGTCTTATAAAGAATTCACAATCTTGCAGCAGGCATCTCGGCCTTAATATATTCACCACTGCTTCAGCTGTGTCTCCTGAGTTTCAGGTGTAGGGGTTCTGTTAGAGATGCATCAACTGAGCCTGGGTAATTTGTTCTCTGTATTTTGATCAATTCAGGTTCTCTGTAATGGTCTCTATATGCTCTATAAGTTCTTTTGGTGACAGATGAGAACTAAATGAACCTATGGGTATAAGAATAAGCACTAAGAATGCAGTTAGACATCAGAGCTCACTTAGCAAAGTAACAATAGTGGGTTTTTGTCAGAGACCAGCCTCAACAAAAATACCTCTTGCCAGGGTAGAGGCAAGGGGATTTAGAAAATATTAGTAAAGAATATGAAGATGCAAATGAAAATAATAAAACAGAAACATATAGGATAGTATAGAGATGGAATTCTAGTGAGTAATTCCAAAATTTGTCTACATTTAATTTTTTAATGCTTAATATACCCCTGACCTCAAAAGCTAGTAGTAAGACAAAATACTGCATTAACATGATACAAAGAAATGAACATACCAACTGAAGGTCACGGGCTACATTCATAGTTAAACCTTCTGTTGCTAGAACAAAACAAATCACGTTCACATCCTAGACCAAAACAGGTTGTATGCAAACCACTCTCTGGGTGGACTCCAAAGTTATCTCCATAAAGAAACTGAACCCTTAGTCAAATCCTTAGACATTGGTTGGAGGTAGGACCATACTTACTTCTCTGTTCCTGAAGTACAAGGTCTAGCTATTAGCCACACCTGTTGACAATAACCTTGAGAGAGATGAACTTTCTGGTCTAAATCTAGGTGGGTCCTTTGTTTGAGGTAGAAGCACAATAACCTTGAAGGAACAGAGGTAAGTTCCAACTCTCTGACCTTTGGTCAACATGCAAATAAGCTCACGTTTTCAGGCCTCCACAGGTTTTTCTGCTAGAGCCCATGACATCAGCAGCCAATAGTAGTTGACTAGGTTTAGAGTATGAGACATGAATTCCCTCCATGTCCTGTCTCTCCTTGTCTGGAGAGGTGACTCAGTGGTTAAGAGCACCATCTGCTCTTCCAAAGGGCCTAAATTCAATTCCCAGCCACCACATGCTGGCTCACAACCTGTGTATAAAGTGTATCTTGTACAATTGTGACCAAACCTGAGGGTTAGGAATAGTGTAGGCGAGTCTGGTCCGACCTAGGTTAGTGTACAGAATAAGCTACTGTAATCAGTCCTGGGGCTTGAGGAGGAACAAGAAGAAACTCCAAAGCCAACTTTATTTCTGAATATTTCTGAATAAAAAAACCTCTTTTAGTGTCTTTTTAGTTATAATGAAAATGCCATATAATAAAGAAGGCCAGAGGCAAACAAGAATATTAAAATCAACTAAACGTTGTAGTAAAATTTTATTTATTTCACAATTTACTTGGTAATTTGCCCTGTGCTGTGGTTTTCCTGAAATGTTTAGTTCTAAAATTAATTTTCTAACTTGAAGCCAGTCCACTGAATTTTAGAACAGTGTTCTTATTATTTCAAACTAACTTTTTTCCTTTCTTGAAATTACATGTTATATTTAAATTTACTTAAAATAGCTCATGTTTCCACAGTGTTTAATCTATCCCAGTGAGTAGAAGGTAGATAATATGCATGGTTGCGAGGGGTTTGATTTGATTCGTTTTTCTCTATTTGCCCCACTGTGCAGTCACACAGCACAGAATTGATCCATCCTCCACATTCTTTCCCTGGCTACAGCTTTGCAGCATCACTATTATTCTTAAGGACTACTATAAAGATAAATAATGGCTAAAGGAACTTAAGAGCTCTAACATAAGGCTGTGGACCTGATACAAGTTGTGAATGAGAATTCAATGATGTACATAGCGACAATACTGCCAGACTGGGGACTCAGATCTTTAGCAGGATGGAATAGAATGACTTGAAAACTATAACTTAAAAATCTTATTTCTGAAATCTCATATTTAATGTTTACAGGTTGAGGTTAATCACGAATAATTGGACCGTGAAATCTGAAAGCATAAAGAAGTGGAGTTTACTTCATGTAGCTTTACATTTTCATTATAACATACTTGTACATGTTAATGAAAATGAATATCCTATCTTTAAGTACAACAGCCTTTTTAAAAATTGAAACATTGTTTTCAGTTTTATGACTAGTGAGCCATAAGTATATAACAAACACTGGTTGTTCTTTATGCTTGAGGAAGCACCGAGTCAGTGACTGTAATGGTCTGTCCTGTCCCTTTAAGAGACAAGCTCCACCCACTCCCTCCCCTGTCCACTGAGGCTTGCAGATCTTCCTTCCACCTGCAATGTGAGCTCCTTCCCTTCTGTCCCTCTCCTGGAGAGGCAGCTTCTGCCTTTTTCCCTTCTCTTCACTTCTCCCCCCCCCCCCCCCTCTCTCTCTCTCTCTCTCTCTCTCTCTCTCTCTCCCTCCCTCCCTCCCCCCCTCTCTCTCTCTCCACTTCTCCCTTCCCCTTTTCCCTTTCCCCCCTATAACTCACTCAATAAATATCCACTCTGCCTGAGGTGCCTAATAGGTCTTTGTCTCTCACCTGCTGCGTGGCTTTGATGGTGACATCAAAGATCTTTGTAAAAATTCAAACTTTAAAAATATTATTTTGGAAGCCGGGCGGTGGTGGCGCACACCTTTAATCCCAGCACTCGGGAGGCAGAGGCAGGCGGATCTCTGTGAGTTCGAGACCAGCCTGGTCTACAAGAGCTAGTTCCAGGACAGGCTCCAAAGCTACAGAGAAACCCTGTCTCGAAAAAAAAATATTATTTTGGTATTACTCTTTTCTATTCTCTCCTTCTCCTTTCGAATCAGCCCTCCCACCTTCCCAGGTTGAGGCCACTCCTTGTTTTACCCATTTCTCTTTGCACATCACCTGTATTCTGCTATTCCTTTTCCAAGCCCTTCCTCCATGACCTTTTAAACTTTCATGCCAGGAGCTCGGAACCTCAAAGGAGAGAGAACACGTGGGGTTTGTTTTTCTAGGTCCGAGTTTCCTCTCTCAATGTGATTGTTTCTAGTCTTGTCTGTTAATCTGTAAATTTTGTGATTTCATTTTTCTTTCGAGTTGAATAGTAGCGCATCATGTATCTGTACCACATTTTCATTACTCATTCCTTTGTTGAAGAACATGTAGGTTGTTTCCATTTCCTAGCTGTTGTGAATAGAGAAGCAAAGATCTTGACTGCGCAAAGAGGTTTGGCGTAGGATATTGAGCCCTTCGGGCATGTGTTGAGGAGTGGCATAGCTGGGTCATATGCTAGATTTCGTTTTCCGAGGCTTGTTCACGTGTCTTTCTGGCGTGGCTGCTTCAGTTTGCAAGCCATCAACACACAACCTTATCATCATTTCTTGTCACTGTCACTTGTTTTTTTGAACTCAGCCATTCCGACTGGGGTAAGATGAAGCTCAAAGCTGTTTTCATTTGCATTTTCCTAATTGGAAGGGATATGGATATGAAAGATGAACATTCGTCATGGAAATTTATTCAGCCAATAGCCTTTTGGATACCAGCCCAATTAGCGTGTGGTCTGAGGTGCTATAATCACAGACAGAAACATGTGTGCTCTCTCTTGGTTGGTGGTCAAAGTTTGGTATGCAGCTTCCAGCATCCACGGAGGACCGTGACTGTCTACCCTATTGTGAGTTTTCCCCCAAATAAATAAACTCTTGTTATCCTTTATTACAGGTTCTTTGGACTTCAATAATTTTGCCTACAAACATTTTTTGAGCTATTTCTTATCTATTTTTATTTCTTATACTGAGAACACTGTTTAGACCTTTAATGTATTTTTAAATTGTGTCATTTACTTCCTTAACTTTCTGGTTTTTGAGTTCTTCATGTATTCTTAATAACTCTATCAGATGTATAGCTGACAAAGATTCCCCACTCTGTGGGTTTTTTCTTCATTCAGTTGATTGTTTTCTTAGCTATATAGATGTTTTTCAGTTTTGTGAGGATTCACTTGTCAATTATCAATTGTTTACCTTAATTCCTGAGCAAATTGAGTCCTATTCAGAAAGTCTTTTCCTACACTTAAATCTTATATGATACTGCTTATGTCTTCTTTTAGCATCTAAAGTTTTCTTTGCTAGAGTTTTTTTGTTGTTTTTTTTTTGTTTTGTTTTTTTGTTTGTTTTGTTTTGTTTTGTTTTGTTTTGAGACAGGATTTCTCTGTGTTGCCCTGGCTGTCCTGGAAAATCCCCACCCCCCAACTGGGCTGGCCTTGAACTATGAAAGATTCACTTCCCTCGGCTTCTAGAGCGCTGGGATTATAGGTGTGTGCACTACCACCATCTGACTTGCTCTTCAGGTTTTAAATTGAGGTTTTTGAACCACTTGGACATATTCTTGTGTAGAAAGATAAATTCAGGCTTAATTTCACTCTTCTGCATGTGGAAACATGGTTTCCCCAGCACCATTTGTTGAAGATGCTGTCTTTTCTCCAGTGTATGTGTTTTTGCCTCTTTGCCAAACATCAGATACCTCTAGTTATGAGTCTTACATTTTGTATTTACCTAATCATACATTATACCTACAAAACCCCAGTACCAATCACAAGACATCTCCTTTAGAATAGTTTGTTGTGGTAGTCCAAGTGATTTTCAAAACAGTGTAGACAGTGGATGTTGTTCTTGGTTGCTGCTCAGAGGTTTAAGGTAAGGCCCTATTGCAGAAGGCATCACACACTTAGTCACAGGATTCAGATCATTTGAGCTGGATTTGACTTCAAAACTTATTCCCACTTTTCTCTTCCCATTTCCCCTTAACCCCTCCCACCCCGCCCCCAAGTTCCCAATTTTTGCCCGGCAATCTTGACTACTTCCAATATCCAGGAGGATAACTATCTGTTTTGCTTTGGGATCACCTTCTTATTATCTTCTCAAGAATCACGAATTATAGGCTCGATGTCCTTTATTTATGGCTAGAAACCGATTATGAGTGAGTACATCCCATGTTCATCCTTTTGGGTCTGGGTTACCTCACTCAGAATAGTGTTTTCTATTTCCACCCATTTGCATGCAAAATTCAAGATGTAATTTTTTTTTTTTACCGTTGAGTAGTACTCTAATATGTATATATTCCACAGTTTCTTCATCCATTCTTCCACTGAACATCATCTAGGTTGTTTCCAGGTTCTGGCTATTACAAATAATGCTGCCATGAACATAGTTGAACATATGCTTTTGTAATATGATAGGGCATCTCTTGGGTATATTCCCAAGAGTGGAATTGCTGGGTCCTGGGGTAGGTTGATCCTGAATTTCCTGAGAAACCGCCACACTGCTTTGCAAAGTGATTGCACAAGTGTGCATTCCCACCAGAAATGGAGGAGTGTACCCTTTACTCCACAACCTCTCCAGCAAAGGCTATCTTTGGTGTTTTTAATTTTAGCCAATCTGACAGGTGTAAGATGGTATCGATGGTTGGGATACAGGAAGGGTGGATATGGGAGCAGGGAATTATATATCTTAATTAAGGGAGCCATTTTAGGGTTGGCAAGTGACTTGACTCTAGAAGGGTTCCCAGGTATCCAGGGAGATCCCCCAGCTAGTTCGTTGGGCAGCTGAGGAGAGGGAGCCGGAAAAGGCCAGATCCTATAGTCATACTAATGAATATCTTGCATAACACCATAGAACCTTCATCTGGCGGTGGATGGAGATAGAGACAGAGCCACACATTGGTGCACCAGACTGAGCTCCCAAGGTCCAAATGAGGAGCAGAAAGAGGGAGATCATGAGCAAGGAAGTCAGGACCACGAGGGGTGCACCCACCCACCGAGACGGTGGGGCTGATCTAATCGGAGCTCACCAAGGCCAGTTGGACTGGGACTGAAAAAGCACAAGATAAAACCGGACTCCCTGAACATGCCGGACAATGAGGGCTGCTGAGAAGCCAAAGACAATGGCACTGGATTTTGATCCTACTACACATACTGGCTTTGGGTGGGGGGCTAGCCTGTTTGGATGCTCACCTTCCTAGACCTGGATGGAGGGGGGAGGAACTTGGACTTCCCACAGGGCAGGGAACATTTACTGCTCTTCGGACAGGAGAGGGAGGGGGAGTGGAGGGGGGAAGGGGAGGTAAATGGGAGGCAGAGAGGAGGCAGAAATTTTTAATAAAAAAACTTAGAAGCCAAGGACAAAGGCGCTGGGCTTTGATTCTTCTGCATGGACGGGCTCTGTGGGAGCCTTCTCAGCTTGGTTGATCACCTTCCTGGACCTGGGGGGAGTTGGGAGTACCTTGGTCTTAACATAGAGTAGGGAACCTCAATGGCTCCTTGGCCTTGAGAGTGAGGGAGGGGTGTATGGGTACAGGGGAGGGGAAGGAAGGGGGAGGAGGAGGGGAGGAGATGGAAATTTTTAAATATAAAAAAATAAACCATATAAAAAATACCATAGAACTGAACATGTTAAAAAGGTAAAAGTTTTGCCATGTAAATTTTACCTTGGTAAAACGATAAGCAAATCATAAAGCCTTTTGTAAATGAAAAAAAAAAAACTTATTCCCTATGGTATAGCTTCCACATTATCAGAAAGTACTATACAAGCTGATAAGGCAGGGAAACAATCGATAGTTCTACCCAGGAATGACACCTACAAAACTCAACAGTGACCAGCATGACAAAATATTCACAACAGTACAAGAAGTAGCACTTATGTGTTGTTTGTCTAGTTAAATTTAAAGTCTACTCAACAAGAGGGAAAGCATGTCTGGTTCTAGAAACCTAGTCACCTACCTAGGACTTGTGAGGTCATGGACCTTAGAAAAAAATCTACTATCACCACTTTGCTAGACTAGATTTTTTTTTTTTTCTTTTCAAAACAGGGTTTCTCCATGTAATAGCCCTGGCTTTCCAGGAACTTGCATTGTAGACCAAAGGTTGCCCTCAAACTCGCAAAGATCCACCCATCTCTGCCTCCTGAGTGCTGGGATTAAAGGTGCACCCCGCAACCCCTCTGGCAAGATTCTAAATCTTATCCTTATATGCACAGACAAGTATAGCTACTGTCCGTCATTAGAGAAGCTTCTTTTTACAGCAAGTGGATAGCATTGCAGAAACTACAGCTGGGTACAATGTAGAGATCAATAGACTGTGCGTAGCCCTGGCTCAATGGATTCACCTACGGTCATAACTCCTATATTTACTGCTCAGTGTTAGGAATATTTCTTAATGCGAGCTCCCTGCCAACGCAAAAATTCCAATCAAGTCAAATCAAAACAAGCCAAATTAAGAAATATCCAGATTTAATGGGAGATCTGCGCTCTTGGGTGGCCCCAAGGGGGAACCGGGAAGCCACGGGAACGCGACCCCCAGGAGGAAGAAAGGGAGACCGCGTGTTCCTCTTTTGGGGGATCACTTAAATACTCTGGGGAGGGGTCCAGACCCCACCCCCAGGGAGGGGTCAGGACCTGGCCTGCTGGGATAGAAGCTAGGGACTGGGGCCTATGCTCCCAACTTGACACTCAGGAGACATCACGGAGGAAGAGAGGAAAGATGGTAAGAGCTCCAATACCAGGAAGAATGAAAAGTCTATCACAGAGATGACTTCATAAACAAGATCTGATCAATGACTATGTAAATAGATTTGCTAATGTGGAATGAGAAAAATCACACAGGGTCACAAGCCTGGACAGGAACTACAGGTAACTGGTGACTGCTTAGAGATGGAGAGTTAGCTTTTCCCAACTGTACACACACGTATATACGTGTGTGTGTATGTGCGTGCGCGCACACACTCACACACGTAAGAACATGTTAATCTGGGAATAAGGAGCTATTAATTTGAGAGGTGTAGAGGCATGGAAGGAGTTGGAAGAGGGGGTCTTGGAGGGGCTTGAGGTAGCAAAGGAAAGGGAGAAAAAATTATATTTGAGTTAAAATGTATGAGAATATATTATTTGTTTATTGTGTGTATTATGCATGTGTGCACACACTCGTGTGTGTGTGACTTTGGTACACTTGTGTTATGGCACATGTGTGGAGTTCAGAGGACAAGCTTTGAGAGTTGGTTCTCTCTTTCCATGTGGTTTCTGGGGATAAAATACAGATTTTCAGACTTGTGTGGTAAGTGCTTTTATTCCCTGAAGAATCCCACTGGTTCACAAATCCAGATTATGAGTATCTACACACACACACACACACACACACACACACACACACACACAATTTGTGAAAATGTACTTTTCTTGCAGAATGTCAGCTACTAGCATGCCTTGCCTTCTTAAAGTTATATTACGTTTTTATATGCATGCTTCAGTGAGCTCACTTTTTATTATGTAGAGCATATCAATCTGCCAAGTAGCATCTCCTCTTGATGAAAGTGGACACCTAGAAAGAACAAATAGAAGAGTCAAGAATCCACTTGTTTTCACCAGTCAGAAAGAAAGCAGAACTCAAGTCAGTCCTTAACCTACACAGTTTAGAGACCTGGCATGTTCACATTTTGCTTATTGCATCCATCTCCTTCTCCAGCGCATGACCTGGGCTAAGTACTTAGATGAGTATTCTTGTGTTATCTACTTGACAAATGTATTAGAAACTCCATTCATTTGTACTGGATTTCTGCCAGCTATAAATTCCAGACTCTTCCCTTTGAATGTTTTTCTTCTCTGCAGAACTGCACATCTCATGGGAAAGGACATGTTAATCCCATCTAAGGACAGTGGTGGGCTGAGATTGCAGAGTGTGGTTTTGGACCCAGAATAAAACTTTTATACAGCCATCCTTTCCACTGACCCTTTGATCCCCATTTGTGACAGAGTCCTGGTGGGGGATGTGACATAACTTCTGTGTGTTCAATGAAAAGTCTCATTTTTCTTCATTCACAACTGTAGAGCAGGAAGCATGGTGAGGAAAGGGGCCCCCAAAACATATACATTTTTGTGAGTATTGGTAAATTATGTGTTTCTTTGTAATATTTAATGATCCTTTGTAATTTAAAATGTGGACATACTTGGGGGCTAGAGAGATGGCCCAGAAGTTAAAGTGTCTGGCTGTTCTTCTAGAGGACTGGGACATCCTCTAGAGGACTAGCACATCACAGCTCACAACTAATGTTGTTTCAGGGGATCTGGTGCACTTTTCTGGACTCGAGACACAGAGGTGTATAGACACACATTCAGCTAAAACACTCATACACATAAAATAAAATATGCAATATTATAAAAGTAGAAATATTAGAAACCAACATCTAAAGATCCTTAAAATATTTTACAGTATCTCTCACACACCTATAAATTGCTAAGAGAAATTTTATTGCTAGTAATTTGTTGCCAAAGACCAGGCAAACATTGATGTTCACACGTTTTAAAACAACCTTATATGTGTTTCATAGAATAAAATCATGAAATTTTTAGTTTAGTAGGCTAAGTATGTAATTTGCTTTATACAGTACCTTTAAATTCCAAGGCTTGTATTTTATCACAGAACATGATTATGTTATTTTACTGGAAACCACTCTGTTGACACATACTTTACATTTCAAAATATATTATTGACAACAATACTAGTAACAGTAATACTTTTCAACATAATCTAGACAGCTCTGATCCTTAAGACAATGTCAAAAACAAAGCACAGACTCTTTTCAGGGCAGGGACATGGCTCAGCTGATAAAGTGATCGCTTTTCCAAAGAAGCACAGGACCTGAGTTCTGATCCCTACTACCCTTTACAACTTGGTGGGAAGGCAAGCACCTTCTCCGTGCCAGGATGGCAAGTCAGGAAGATTCCTGGGGACTTCAAGACCAGCCAGTGTAGCTGAACCCACAAGCTGAATCCATTTTACATGAAGTTCTGAGGACCATCTGAGAAGCACTTGCTCTGGTAATGTAAGAAAGCTTAAAGAGGCAAATTTGTATGTTACCTAAATTGGTCTATATCCAATAGGGTCATGTACCCCAACCACAAAACCTCCAACCCACGACCTGTCCCGCCTGAAAGATGGCCTGGGACAACAGTGGCTCAGAGCTTGTGGGTGTGACCAGCCAAGGACTGGTCAAGAACAGCCATAAACTTGAGACCCTCTCTTAAAAATTAAGGTTGACAGAAATTAAGACATTGATTGTTCACCTGTTGCCTCCATGTACATTCTTATGCATATGCACCAACACATGCTTATACACACAAAAAAAAACATTCACATACATACTCAAAATATTTTTTAAGTATTCTTTAATTGCATTAAGGAAGAAAATGTCTTTTTCTGATAGGCAATTTCAAATGATCAGAATTGCATTTGCTCACATTTCAAACTCTTATGATAAATTTTTACAGTTATTTAAAGAAATTCTGTGCTGTTCATTATTCTTTTTTCAGGGTTTTATATTTGCTGAAAAAACACCCTATTGCTGATTTACATTCCCAGGCCCCTGTGTACTGTTAGATATGCTGTGTACTGTTAGATATCCATTTTTTCTCTTTTCTGCCTCTTTATTCCTGTAAAACTTGTATAATACTTAGAACTTTTTTTTTTTGCAAAATTCTTTCCAATAGCTTATTATCCCTTCTAATCTAGTTTGTTATAAATGCATGCTAAGCTGTTTGAAAAATGTTTATCTTAATTTTGAACTTGACAATTGCAGACACTTCAAAGTATATGGCTATAATTTATCATTCTTTCTGGCGAATGGGGACTACTGTTAAATCATAAAAAGAAATACCTAATTTCTTTTACTCATGGAAATGATGTACCATTTGCAAATTGTTGTTCCTCATTAGTCCTGTTTGGCCTAGACACATTAATGTGGAAAATAATGTGGACATATTTAATGCACAAAAATATGAGACCCTCAAAAGAATTAGGGGTTGAGAGCACAGATGATTGAAAGAAGTAATGCTCTGGTCTGTATTAAACCCTGAAGAGAGTCTTGGGGCTAGACCCCAAAGGCTCCTGTTAAACTAGATTACTAAAAATTATAAAACTAGGAAGAGATGAACGATAATTACTAGTTAGATATTGTTTCTCCAAGAAATTTAATGACAAAGAGGTAACACTATAAATAACTTACATGAAGTTAACCCTAAATAAGTTTCTTGGCTAAAGTCACTTGGAGGAAATTTCTTCTTTATTCCTAGGGCTGTCATACCACAGCCTGTGAATTCCTGAGTATTGGAATTAAATTCCATTTTTCAAATGGATAAATAAAATGTGATACATTAACACAATGGAGTATTACTCAGTTGTAAAACAATAATGACACTATGAAATTTGCAGGAAAATGGATAGAAATAGAAAAAGAAAATCCTGAATGAGGTAACCCAGACCCAGAAAGACAAACACGGTTTGCCCTCACTCCTAAGTGGATACTAGATGAAAAGCAAAGGATAATAAGACTACAATTCACAGCTCCAGAGAAGCTAGGTAACAAGGAGGACTCCAAGACAGACACTTAAATCACCCTGGGAAGGAGAAATAGATGAGATCTCCTGGGTAAACTGGGGTTGGGGAGAGGTACAGGGTGGGGATGGGGGATGAGTATATGAGGGAATAGAATGGTTGAGTTGGTGGAGGCACCAAGTGGGAGAGCAATGAAAGAGATATCTTGATAGAGGGAACCATTATGGGGTTATGGAGAAACCTAGTGCTAGAGAAATTTCCAGGAATCCACAAGGAGAACCCTAGCTAAGACTCCTACCAGTAGTGGAGAGGGTGCCTGAACTGGTCTTCTGTAATCAGATTAGTTACTACCTTTACTTTCTTCATAGAGTCGTCATCCAGTAACTGATGGAAGCAGATGCAGACATCCCCAGCTAAGCACCAGGCTGAGCTCCAGCAATGGAAGAGAGGGAGGAGGGATTATATGAGCAAGGGGCCATAAGACTATGATGGGTAAATCTACAGAGACAGCTGACCCAAGGTCGTGGTAACTCATAAACTCTAGAACTACAATTATGGATCCTGCATGGGACTGAAGTATGCCCTCAGAATGTGGGCAACAGTCCTGTAGCTGTTTGAGGAGCACCTTGCCGTGAGACCAGGATCTATCCCTGGTGCATAAGCTAGTTTTTTGGAGCACATTCCTTTTGGTGGTATTCCCTGCTCAGCCTTGATGCAGGGGGCAGGGACTTGGTCCTGCCTCAACTTAATGTTCCAGGCTAGGTTGACTCCCCATGGGAGGCCTTTCCTTTTCTGAGGAGTGGATAGGGGATGGGTTGGGGGGGCTGGAGGGGAAACTGTGGTTTGTATATAAGATTAAAAAAATAAATTTCATTCTTTACATTCCCCGAGTGAATGACCTGCAGTAGGAAGAATGGGCATTTAGATAATCAGAAGACATGATCAGTCTACAGAAATACAGTAGCTTTGGAAAGCCACACTGAACTTCTGGAACTGTTCAAGTTTCTTAAAGCTACAGAACAGTATGATACCATGACAAATGTGTACCAACTAAGGCATGAATGTAACAGATGTTGACAGGTGATGTTTGCTTCATAACTTAAATCTGCTACACACTATCTTTTTGAGACAGAACATTACTAAATTTCTTTAGACGGTCTCGAGTTTGGAATCTTTCTGCCTCAGTCTTTATATAGGCAGGGTTTTACAATTATACCTGGCTTCCTTGAGTACAATCTTTTTTTCATTCATTGCATTGCAATACTGTGTGTTAAAAATCTTTTTTATGACGCTCAGGTTATTTGAGGCTCCCAATTCTGTTTCATTACTCAATATGTTTTTTGTGAATGAATGTCACTTTATTTTAATCATTTATACCTGTCATTCTAGGCCTTTTGCTCTTTCTTTCAGATGAACAGATAAGCCTAAAAATTATACATACATTTGTATATGTACAAGTTAATATAATTTATATATAGTTTTTACAAAATATTTATTAATTATGTATACAATATTCTGTCTGTGTGTATGCCTGCAGGCCAGAAGAGGGCACCAGACCCTATTACAGATGGTTGTGAACTACCATGTGGTTGCTGGGAATTGAACTCAGAACCTTTGGAAGAGCAGGCAATGCTCTTAACCTGTGAGACATCTCTCCAGCCCCCTAATTCGTATATAGTTTATCACACAAAATGATGTGCTTCATCATGGCACCTTCATACATATGTTTCATACTTTGTTCTCATTCATTCTCCTTCCCCACTGTCCTCCCTTCTCTTTATCTATGTGATCCCTTATAACTGGTTCTTTTTCTTTCCCCGGTTATTCTATATTTTGCTTTCTTACCGATTTATTGATCCAAGTGCATACATGTATCCCATTCTACCGTTGACTTTCCCCACTCTTGATAATTCTGACTCACCTCTCATAACACCTTTTCTAGTTTCATTGCCCATATCTACACACATATAAACCCACACATATATACACATAAATACCATTTTAAATTTAGGTTCTGCCTATGAAAAGTGGTCTTTTTGTTTCTCAGTCTGTCTTGGCTTGCTTGCAATAAGATCTCTAGTTATATCCATTTTTTTCTGTTACATATCATAATTTCATTTTTCTTTATGGTTTCCTAAAATACCCCTTTGTATATGTTATATTTTCTACATGTATTAATCCGTTGAGGAATTAATTTCATTTTTTAGCTATTTAAAGATAGATGTGCAAGCATCTCTGTTAGTGCAGTGTACTTCAGACATACACTTAAGAATAAGCCTAGCAAATTAAAAGTTGGTATTTTTTTTTACTGGATTTGTATTGAAACTGCACACAAATTGTAAAACAGTATCTTCATACTATTACAGTTTTGTACCTCTTATATTTATTTAGTTCCTAAAGCTTTGGGATGTCCTTTTATAAGTTTGGTAAATTTTTCATTAAAATCCTTACATGTCAATAGGACTTTTTCCCACTGTAGAATTATGGGGCTCAGCAACCTCTGGGTTCTTGATCCAAGTGCTTAAATTCTAACTTTGCCACTTTGTTGATGTATCTCAATTTCACTAACTCTAAATTGGGGAGAATAATAGCATTTATTCAATAGGATTGCTGTGGTGAGTATTTGAGATAATACATACTTAAAATATAATGCTCGATACATTCGCGATGCTGGTAGCAGTACACCTTTTTTACTCCTATAGAGTATAATATTTATTTTTCATTTGTCCATAGATTCTCTCTATTTTTTGTTGATACAAAAATATCTCATGGGTGAATAGCAACAGTTCTTATATGGCCTATTTCCTGCTTTGTCATGCTGGTAAGAACACATCTCTCTTTTGCCAGTGTTTAGCTGCATAAAAGTTGTTATTTGCCTGCTTGATTTAGCCCTTTTATATAAACATAAAAGCCCTACACCAACAATTTCAGATCTTCTATAACATTATTTTCTCTTAACTGCTATCTTCTTCTTGAGTCTGCTCTCATTGGTTCGCACATTCTTCCAGTTTCTCACGCCTTAACACATTTTACCTGTGTGCCAACTTGCATTATGGGTTTACATATACCCTATCACCCTACTCAGATCCTAGAATTTTTGAAGTTAGGGTCAGCATGTGTCTTGCTTTAAACATTTGCCTTGTTCTAAGCTAGTAGAATAAATGAGTAAATAAAAGGTATAAAGATAAATTTATGAAAAATTAACATTATTAATACTAATATATGTGAAATAATACATATGAAAAATAACATCTGGTATTGGCAAAGACCTAACATTTATAATGAAACATAGATTAAAAAGCTAAAGATACTGTTTTTTTGTGATAGTTTCATCTCACTCTTAAAACATTTCAAGTAACCATGAGTAGCTATGTAAATAATTACTACATGCAACAAAGAATGAGTTTAAACACTACTGTGTGTTTTTTTTAAAATTAATTAACTCTGCTAGAATTTGTGATAGAATAGAGAGATAATGCAAGAGTCCCTTCAGTGGGACAACCAGGTTACACATACAAATAATACCCATATCTATTTAATAGAAAAATCAGTTACCAAGTTTTATTCTCTCTAGCTAAATGCATTCCATTTGAGGAATGTTCTTTAGATGACTATTGTTTAAGAAATAAGGCCACTCAGATATTTGTAATGTAACATTGTTTTTAATCTCATCAGTGTATAACACTGCAAAAAGGTAGGTGAGAAAGTTCCGTACGGGAAATATGTCTAAGTCACTCCTAGCATCATTCAGTCTTTGAGTGTTCCATAGTTGCTTCATCCTAAATGGATTCGTCCCCTGGGGATCTCTAAGTTCTCAGCATCTAGTCCAGTTGTCATAGCAACTACAAAATGTCTGGCATAAATGACAGATCATTTCTTCCTTGAGAAGAAATAGAACACACAGTTTTATTCTTGAACCACATAGCAGCTTTATTAAGCCTGTTCCAAACATAAAATGTCCTATAAATATTTCCCATTTTAAAATTACACCATTTTTGTTAAAAAAAAAAACTTGATTTCAACTTTCTTTCTCAACATATACTTGCATATATCTGCAGGTTTCCTCAGGCTAGCACCTGTTCCCGGAAGCAAGGCTTCCAGCTTGCACTGACTTTCAGGATCTTCTTTCATCAAACACCTGGAGGCAATCGTCTGCAGATGCCAGTCTACAAGCAGATGCATACGAGCAGGACAGCAGCACTTTATGCCATTAGAACAGCTGGGAGGAACGGAAAATGAATGTGTTTTTCCTTCTTTTGTGTCATATAAAACTCCCAGAGAGAATTCTCACCTGGAGCCTATTTTTCTGTCTCTTCTGGCCTTGACTTGTTTGGATGGAGGAAGAAATTCACCTTATGCCTCTTTCTAGCTGAGGAGGAAGTTTGTTCTTCCTTGCCATCGGTACAGTGGTTTGGATGTTATTCTGCAAGCTTTCGTGCATTTGCCTACAATTTTTTTCTCAGGAACTGTGCTTCTTGAAGTGCGTACCTGGCATGATCCCTCCACGGTAAGGTCTCTAGCACAGGAATAGACAGAGACCCTCATCGATAATCATGATATCCAGTTTGCATCACAGATGGAGCTGAAAGCATAGATGAAATTTTTCACATACCATTTCCAAAACCGATCTGGAAACTGTTTTAGTGATTAATATTTAATTTAGAAAAAGTGGGTTTTTTGATATAACGTTTGAGAAACACCAAGGCTTTTTAGTACTTTTAATTACTGTATTAACGAGGTAAAGAAACCAACCAGTGAAAAAGCACAAATACATGCATTCCGCTCCCTACCTTCAGTCTCTTCCTCGGGAGGAAGTCCTTTTAAGTGCATCTAAGTTTCTCTCCAGTTTAGTGCAATCACAGAGAAATGTTATGTAGGTACCTAAATTTTCTGATTTACCAACCAGGGACAACGTCAGCTGTCTTTCGGTACAAGAGATGTGAGTTGTCTGTCACTAGCCACAATTCCATTTCTCTCTGGACCAGTTTAGTTAGTTATCTTTTATCTTTAATTCTTTTATTGAATTTTAGATTTCAAACAATGTGCTAGTAACTCTTCTTGATCTGCTGTGGTGCTTTAAAAAACTACTCTTTAAGGATTCCATACATTATATTTTGATCATATTCACACCTCTTTCAACCCCTCCTGCACTCACCCACTACCATCCCATATCCATCCAACTTTATGTTCTTACCCCTCCCCCAAACTCAGCAAGTCCAATTAGAGCTGTTTGTATATATACTTCTGGGTGTGGGGGTCATCCAATAAAACATGGTTGAATTATTAAGGACCACACCCCAAAACAACTCTCTCTCTCTCTCTCTCTCTCTCTCTCTCTCTCTCTCTCTCTCTCTCTCTCTCTCTCTCTCTCTCTGGAAGGTATTAATTACTGATAATTCCTCAATTATGGATAGAACTTCATGATGGAATTTTGTCTGGCATAGGCCTTTTACATGCTGTCATAACCACTGAGAGTTTTTGCGACTGCTCTATAGTGTGTGGAAAGCATTGTTTCTCTATAGTCATCCATCTCTTCTGGCTCTTACAATCTCTGTTGTCTCTGTCTCCGTCTCCGTCTCCCTCTCCCTCTCCCTTTCCCTCTCCCTCTCCCTCCCCCCTCTCTCATTTTTTCTTTCATTCTTCTTCCCTAAAAATACCCTAACAGCAGCCTCCCTTCCCTCACCTCCTCCCAGTCCTACTCCCACTTCCTGTCTTTCCCAGATCCACTGCTCCTCTGGTTCCCTTCAGAAAAGAGCACACCTCCCAGTGATATTGACTGAACATGGCATAACAAGATGCAATGAGATTAGGCACAAGCCCTCATATCAAGGCTAGACAAAGAAAAAGGTCCTACAAAAAAGAGTCACGCACCCCTACTCCCACTGTTAGGAGTCTCACAAAAAAAAAAAAAAAAAAAAAAAAAAACCAAGCTAAACCACCACAGCATGTATGCAGAGGGCCTAGCACAAACCCATGCAGGCTCCATGATTGGCACTTCAATCTCCGTGAGCCTCTAATAAGCCCTGCCTAGTTGATGCTGTGGGCCGTGTTCTCCTGGTGTCCTTAACCCTCGTGGCTCCTAAAAAATTCTTCCTTCCCGTCGTCTGCAGTGTTCCCTGAGCTCCACCTAATGTTTGACTTGGGTCTCCGTGCCAGTCTCATCAGCTGCTGGAGGAGGCCTGTCTGATGACAACTGGGGTAGCACCTATCTGAGAGTATAGCAGAGTAACGTTAGGGATTAGTTCATTATTTTTTGGGAGGGAAGTCATGCTTGGTTCTATTTTAGGTCTCTGAGCCATCCAACTTCCAGTTCTTGGCCATCCAGACAGTCTCAGGCATGGGCTCCTTCTAGTGACTTGGGCCTCAAGTTAGATCAGTCCTTGGTTGACCACACCTACAATCTCTGAGCCACTATTGCCTCAGCCCATCTTTCAGGCAGAACAGGTTGTGGGTCGAAGGTTTTGTGGTTTGGTTGCAGGACACTATTAGGATATAGACCAATTTAGGTAGCACAGAAATTTCTCTCTCTAAGCTGCCTTACATCACTGGAAGCAACTGTTTCTCAGATGGTCCTCACAGTGACTTCTCTTTACTGTGCTTTCTAGAACTTCATGTAAATGTAGCAGAGTACCATTCTTTTGTGTTCTGGTCTTTTATCTCTTCATGATGTATGTGAAACTCAGCTTTACTGATTCCTCTATAAGCAGTTCATATTTTTCAGTTTATATTTTTTTGTGATTCACATTGTATGCATGTTTATTTATTAATAACAACCTTTTATTGAACATGTGGGTTTTTCAGCTTTTGTTATTTTGGATAAAACTACCATGAATAACTTGTGATGGTTCTTTAGGACATGCCTCTTTATTTTCCTTGGTTAAATACTCAGGGCTGGAATTGCTGGGTCCTGTTTTAAGGGTATATTCTTAATTTGATGTTTTGCTTTTTAAATAATTAAAAGCCATGATGAAAGTGACCTTTGAATGTGATGATGGAGACCACACTGCTCTGCCCCAAGGACAGAGGGAGAATAAATCTAAGAACCCATTATTGTAGAAGTTTATTACAGAATCAAGCCATAACACTAGGAAAACATGAAATTAACTATCACTTGGAGAGCAACTGACACAATGTCTAGCACTTTGTAGATGCTACTAATTGATTGCCGGTAATTTAAAGATTTTGTTCTGGATTTCCTTTATGAACCACTTCTGTGTGAATGATGGATAGAAAACTCTTGTGCTTTGAGGGTATATTGGATTTTTGAATATTCTAGAAGTTATTTCGATCAGATTTGGTAAAATAAGATAAGGATCTAGAAAGACATTAATACTTAACAAAAATAAGTTCTGTGTAAATAATTCTGCTCAGATCTCAGATATATGGGGATACAACAAATTATTTTTATTACTCAAGACTAACTTTCAATATTAAAATGTAAACTTTACAGCCAGGCGGTGGTAGCACACGCCTTTAATCCAGCACTCAGGAAGCAGAGTCAGGCAGATCTCTGTGAGTTCAGGGCCAGTCTGGTCTAGAGAGCAAGTTTCAGGACAGGCTTCAAAGCTACAGAGAGAAAGCCTGTCTCTAAAACAACGGACCAACAATCCAACAAACTAACCAACCAATATGTAACCTTGAGCCAGGTGTGGGCAGTGTTAAACTCAGCACTTCAGAGTTTGGGGGAAGGTCAGTTGAAGGTCAGCCTGTCTCCAAAGGAAGCTCTGTCTCAAACAAACAACAAACAAACATAGCAGCAACAACAGAATGCATCTTTCTTCTGGTGGACAATTAGTTCAGTTCTACTGATCTACTATATTCAAAAATACCAAGGCCTTTAAATCTACACCCATTGAAGAGTTCTTTATTCTTACAATTGTGACTCATTTTAATTTAGTGAAACTATTTAGTTGAATTTTAATTAAATATTTTATTTGGTTAATTTAAAAATATTTAGTTGCCTGCAGTTTATAATGAAAAATAAAATGCTCTTGCTTGGTCTTTTATTTCTCTGTGTCTTTTAGTTTTGTTTTGAGACAAGGTCTTACAACAAAGCCCAGGTGGCCTTACTTGCATAATCTTCCCGTCTCGGCAATCCAAGTTTTAGGATTATATGCATATGCTGTTATGTGTAAATTGGCTTTTCATTTTAGTATTCAAAATGATGCAACTGCTCTTGAGATAATAACATAGTTTAAGTAAAATAACCCTTGAATATCACCAGTTAGGGAAAGAGAAGAATGCTTACCACACAGCAGGAATTTATTTGAAGAATTAATGTTATATGTTTTGCTGGTCTCTTCATAATCACTTAAATAACTCAAATGTAAGTAACCCTTTCCACCAAAAAAGTCAGAAAGTAAAACATACTGACAACTACCAAGCAGTACTTAAATGACTGTATATTTATAGATGGTTAATAATAGTACAGTTTCTTGTTAAGATTAGTGTTTTTTTTCTGTCTAGGAGGAGATTTGGAAGCCTGAAGAAGCATTTCCTATGTCTGTATATGCTGAACATTTCAGTTAAAAGATGATTTTATGAAGGCAGCAGTTTGCTCCTCAGTACTAATTCAGGTGAGAGTCTAAGGTTGTATCTCTTAAACTCAGCCAAGCTGCCTATCAACACACTTTTCATGAGATTATTTTACATAGACTCAACTTAGCCTCATAACCCTATTGATGAATGGGCTCCTCTGACCTTTGTCCAGCCATAGTTTTCTTATTGACTCACTGAAATTTGAGGTTTAGTCTTCAAGAACATACACACACAAACACCACCATTACCACCACCACCACCACCACCACCACCACCACCACCACCACCACCACCACCACCACCACCATCATCATCAACAACAACAACAAAACCTCTCAGTTTTGGAACTCCTTTTCTGTTCTGTCTACTATCTCAGTGATGTCAATATTTAGTCTTCGTATTACATGTTCCTCAAAAACCCACTTTAGAATCAGTGGAAGAATGTTTCAAGGATCTGCTTTCTTCCATGTTCCATTATCTCCCATTATTTCCCCAGGCAAATTTCTTGGGTTTGAATACCAAAAACTGTAGTGAAAAACATCTATGTTTTAGTATTTTCATTTTCTGTATAAGGGCCTTACCCATCAAGGTTATTATAAATAGAAGTTGAAATCTTTACTCTTCATTTCATTATAGGACCCTGAATGGATGTCTGGCAAAGGCTGTTTTGTCATAGAAACATGAAATTAATTTCTTTCCTGCTTTTTCTCCTGGAAGATATAAATTAAAAAATACATTCCAAATCATTTAATTCATGAGAATTAAAGAAACATATAAGATCTACCTGCGTTATTGGCAGGAGACAAATCTCATCTCAAAGGAAAGGCTGGCTGTGATCTATACACAACCTTCAGTGCACTGACACAGGTATCATATACAATGCCATTTTTTTCTAGGCAGTATTTTTTCTAAAAAAATGGCAAGTTAGTACTTTTTAGTCTGCTCTGAGATAGACGTAGAGTCATTTGCCTTATAATATGTATTTAATTTGGTACCTCTTCCAGTTCCAGAAGTTGACCTTTGCCCAAGTTCCATGGTCACTACTATGTGTCTTCATCATGATACTGTGCGCTGTCTTTCCCACTACTGTCCCTCAGGCAGGGACAGTGTTGGCTCCGCCACATCTCTTTCCTGTCAGAGTAGAGACTGGAGCACAGTGGACACTTGGCAAGTGAGGGCTCAGTCTATTTGAATTTTTGTTTTAAAATTTATAGTATTGAGTTTCAAGTGTGTTAGGCAGAATCAGAATGCTTGGAAACGACAAACTATCATTTAAATTAGATATCTGGTTTTTTTTCCCTTGTTAAATACAAAGTTACGAAGGAGCTGGAGAAAAACGAGGCCCATTCCCATAAGTTAAATGAAGTATTGAATGTAGAATGAGGTTCACTGGATTCAGAAACAAAAAAATATAAGACATGTACAATGACAGCATTTGTAATAACTTTATGTGCATTAGATATTCATTAATTAACCTATATAATACTTCATTACATAAATCATTAGTGAATTTTAAGTACGTTTAAAAAAACCAACACTGAATTAGCAATTAAGCCAAACCCCATGAATAAACATGCACCTTAAAGGAACCTTCATATTTGTGGAAGGCAGAACTGATGAATCAGGCTTTTTCATATGAAAGAAGCCCCTCCCACCTCCTTCTCAAGGGCATTAGTTCTTAGAAAACAGTCATTGGCACAAACAAGGTAGTGAGGCTGTATGCTTAAGCTAGTTTTAGTTAAGTAAACCACTTTGTAAGTTTATTAATGATTTGGGAGGTTATAATTACACAATTTTTATTACCCAATGTATTTTTCATTATAAAATTTCCATCCTTTGATAATAAAACAAAGCATAATAAAAGTAAAAGATGCACATTCCTTAACTATTCTGCAATTTTTCAGTTTGAGCATAGAGCATAAAGACTGACATTTATCTTAATATAAAGACATAAGAGAAAGACAAAAAAAAAATTGAGGGGGAGTAGAAAATGTGTTTAACCTGCCAAACTAATGAAAGGTGTAAAACATTCAACAAATTAACCAGAGGCGTAGTTCATGGTATTTTCATCTCCTTTTTCTAGTCATGGTGAATGAAGTGTCAAGTTAAAGCAGGTGAGGAAGAGAGGGAGGAGTCATTCTAGGAGATTTGTTCTCATAACAGCACAGCGCCACAAAGAGATGAAGCCCTGTTAAAGCCTGAGGGTAACCATCAACAAAGGCAGACACATGGGGGTTTTCCTTTGTGAATTCTGATTTTCTCCATGCTGTACAGAAGGAGTATGTTTGGAAACCAGGAAGAGAAGCTGACAGTTTCTTTGCTGCTGTCTGGTATAGGAAGAGAAACACCGACCATGACCTGTGCAGAGCTTTTGCTAGGATCCCATGCTGCTTCTTGTTCTCAGATATTTGTAGGACCAGATGTCAGGTGCAGAATAAGTACAGGTCATAGTACAAAACTGAACTGTAAACAGTTTCTGACCTTTAAAATATTCATAAATCCTGGGTATTGTGTAAAGCAAAAATAACTCCCAGGAGCACTAGATCCCAATGTATTTTTCTGGTGCGTCTAGCCTGTAGGAGAAGAGTACAGAGAAAGAAGTTGGGCAAGAAGTACCTGCAGGTGCCTATCCAGAGACCAGAGAGGCCAGAGCTCAGTGCTCACACAGAGTGAAGGTTGTCTATCGCTTCTTGATGTCTCTTGACTTGCCCATAAGAGGGATGAAAGATGTCCCTCTGTCCTCAGGGACTACAAGTGCCAATTTGACCATCAGTGTTATTCATGAAAGTCATAGGCAAGAGACAAGTATATCAGACTGTGAAGAAAAATGTAGTCAAAACAGCTGCAGAAACACAGAGAATGATGCCTTCAATTGTGAACTACTTTAAAAAGTTGACAATAGAGTCACACATTTCCTGTCTTTAAAAATTGCCTGTCATGTTTGCGGTGAAGAAGGTGTGAATGAAATAAGCTAATTTGTAAGTAACTCATTCTAAACAGCATGTAGGGCAAATCGGTGCAACTAAGGTCTTGTCATGTTTCCCATGTGAGCACTCCTGGTAGCTGCATTTGTACATCATTTGTGTAGACAAAATAAAAATTAGATTTCATAATTGCCTGGCTAAAACATTAGTCACAATATTTATTTTAACCTTCATGAGAGGAGTCAAGAGCAATAAGAGCTCATGGGGGAACAAGGCTTTGGGTTAAATCAAACAAAAGCAGCTGGACTCTCCCTCCCCTAAAGAAGAATAAACCTTAGGAAGTATCAAGAGAAATGCACATGAACAAGAAGACGATTTGGTAAGTTTCCTTGTATTTGAATTCAGAATCCAAGAGCTTTAGTGTTCTGGGCTTCAAAATTAAGCAATCCTTGTAGAAAACATGGAACTCTTAGGATGACTTTGCCTTAGTGATTTTCACTATTATCACAGGGAATCTAAGATTCAACAAGCTGTGCCTGCTATTTACTGTGAATCAAAGTCAGGTGTGGGTGTTATGATTGTTCGTCACTTTGGGAGACAAGCCGCACCCACTCCTGCCCACATTCACTAAGGCAGGCTGATCTTCAGCTTCCGGCCTGAGCTTGCTTTCTTTTCGGTCTTCTTCTCAGAGAGGCAGCTTCGCTTCTGCCTCTCTCCCCTTTCCCGTTTCCCCCTTCTTTCTCTCTCTTCTCCTTCTCCCCCTCTCTCTTTCCTTCTCTTTCCCCCTTCTCCCCTTTTGCTTTCCCCTCCATAACTCCCTGAATAAATATTTAACCTCATTCTACATGTCATGTCTATCCATGTCTCTGTCTCCTGCCCGCCCACCATGTGTCTCCCTGCTTGGGACCAGCCACCGCTCAGGGACCGGCAGCCATCTCTGCCTGGGACTGGCTGCTCCCAAGGCCTGCTGCCTGCTGCCATATGGCCCACTATCACCATTTGGGGACCTACAGTATTTCTGCTGCCTACTGCCACCAGGGATCTTGCAGCATTTAAAAAAATCATAACAGTGGGTGCAAAAAATGAAAGCATCATCTATACACATAGATTTCACTACTTTCACTAGACAAACAATAAGATTTTAAAGGAAAAAAAGACAAAAACAAACCCTCAGTGCTCTTCAGATTGTATTTCGTCTCTCTTAGAACAACTATTTAAAGAGAAATGGACTCTTAAATGAAAATGAAGAATTTAAGGTTAAAAGAATCAAACCAAATCAAACCAAACCAACCAAACAAATAAAAAATATTTACGAGGTAACGACACCATCCAGTAATCTATGTTTTAATGTTTCTAGGAAATTTCTTACTTTTTTTTCTTTTTAAAATTTTTTTCCTCATTTTTTTTATTAAAAATTTCCATCTCCTCCTCCTTCCCTCCCCTCCCTTCCACCCATACCCCCACTCCCTCCCTCTCCAGGCCAAAGAGCCATCAGGGTTCCCTTCACTATGTTAAGTCCAAGGTCCTCCCAACTCCCGCCAGATCCAGGAAGGTGAGCAACCAAACTGGCAAGGCTCACACAGAGCCCTTAAAAATTTATTTATTTTATAATGACATCATAGTTTTTCCTTCCTTCTTTCCTCCCATTTCCTCCCCACCTCTCCTCTGCCCCCCATCCACTCCTATCTTTCTTTTTGTTGTTCTTTTTGGTTCCTTTTTTTCCTTTTGTTTTTTATTTTAATTCTTTAAATTCATTTTACATACCAACCACAGTTCCCCTTCCTTCCTCTTCTACCACTCTCTCCCCATTCCCCACCCTTTATCCATTCTTCAAAAAGGGTAAGACCTCCTATAGGGAGTCAACAAAGTCTGATCCTTTAAGTTGAGGCAGGACCAAGACCCCCTCCCCCCTGTATCAAGGCAGAGCAAGGCATTTCACCATAGGGAATGGTCTCCAAAAAGCCAGTTCATGCATCAGGTCCCATTGCCAGGAGCCCCACAAACAGAATAAGCCACACAATGTCACCAACATAACACACTTTGGTCCCATGCAGGCTTCCAACTGTCAGTCTAGAGTTCATGAGTTCCCATGAGCTCAGGTTAGCTCTTTCTGTGGATTACCCATCATGATCTTGGACCCCCTTGCTCATATACTCTCTTCTCCTTCTGTTCAACTGGAATCAAGGAGCTTGACCAAATGCTTGACTTAGATCTATGCATCCGCTTCTATCAATTACTGGATGAAGTTCCTTGATGGTAATTAGTGTAGTCGCCAATCTGATTACAGGAGGCCAGTTCAGGCACCCTCTCCACTATTGCTAGGAGTCTTTTTTTTTTTCCTCATGGTTTATTTTTTTTATATTTAAAAATTTCCATCTCCTTCCCTCCTCCTCCCCCCTCCCTCCCCTCCTCCTTCCCCTTCCCTCCTCTTCTTCTCCCCCTTCCCTCCCCTCCCCTCCACCCATACCTCCCCTCCCTCCCTCTCAAGGCCCAGGAGCCATCAGGGTTCCCCACTCTATGCTAAGACCAAGGTCCTCCCAACTCCCCCCAGGTCCAGGAAGGTGATCAACCAAGCTGAGAAGGCTCCCACAGAGCCCGTCCATGCAGAAGAATCAGAGCCCAGAGCCATTGTCCTTTGCTTCTCAGTCAGCCCCCGCTGTTGGCCACATTCAGAGAGACAGGTTTGGTCGCATGATCCATCAGTCCCATTCCAACTGGAGTTGGTGATCTCCCATTAGTTCTGTCCCACCGTCTCCATGAGTGAACGCACCCCTCTCGTTCCTGACTTTCTCCCTCATGTTCTCGCTCCTTCTGCTCCTCATCAGGACCTTGGGAGCTCAGTCCAGTGCTCCAATGTGGGGCTCAGTCACCTTCCCCATCTGTCGCCAGCTGGAGGTTCCCTCACGGTCCTGACTTTCTTTCTCATGTCCTCTCTCCTTCTGCTCCTCATCAGGACCTTGGGAGCTCAGTCCGGTGCTCCAATGTGGGGCTCTGTCATTTTCTTCATCTATCGTCAGGTGGAGGTTCTATGGTGATATGCAAGAAATTCATCAGTATGGCTATAGGAACTGGCCTTTTCAGGCTCCCTCTCCTCAGCTGCCCAAGGAACTAACTGGGGGCGTCTCCCTGGAAACCTGGGAACCCCTCTAGGGTCAAGTCTCTTGACAACCCTCAGGTAGCTCCTTAAATTAAGATATATGCTTCCCTGCTCCCATATCCACCCTTCCTATATCCCAAGCACCCCATTCCTCCGAGCTCCCCCCCCCCCCCCGTTCTCCCCTTCACACTTTTCTCTCCCCATCTTCCCTTGGCCCAGTCTTGCCCAACCCTCAAGTTCCCAATTTTGCCTGGCGATCATGTCTACTTCCAATATCCAGGAGGATTACTATATCTTTTTTTGGGAGTTCACCTTCTTATTATCTTCTCAAGGATCCCAAATTTATAGGCTCGATGTCCTTTAATTATGGCTAGAAACCGATTATTGCTAGGAGTCTTAGCTGGGGTCATCCTTGTGTATCCCTGGGAATTTTCCTAGCAACAAGTTCTCTCCAAACAGACAATGGCCCCCTCTCTCAAGATGTCTCACTGCTCTTCCATTCTGTCCCTTTCCCAATTCGACCATTCTGTTCCCTCATTTTCTCATCCCTCATCTCCTCCCTTGTAACCCCCCCCCCACCACCTCCAGTTTATGCAGGATATCTCTTCCATTTTCCCTTCCCAGGGTGATCCATGTATCCCCCTTGGTGTCCTCCTTGTTATCTAGCTTCTCGGGGACTGTGGACTATAACCTGGTTATCCTTTGCTTTACATCTACTATCCACTTATGAGTGAGTGCATACTGTTTTTCTTTCTGGGTCTGGGTTACCTCATTCAGGATAATTTTTTTCTTGTTCCATCCATTTGCTTGAATATTTTATGATGTCATTGTGTAATAAAATGTATCACATTTTACAAAATGCATTCTTCAGTTGAGCAGCATCTAGATTGTTTCCAGGTTCTAGCTATTATGAACATGCTGCTATGAACATAGTTGAGCAAACGTCCTTTGGTATGATTGTACATCCTTTGGGTACAATAGTGTTGCTGGGTCTTGAGGTAGGTTGATTCCCAATTTTCAGAAAACTGCCATACTTATTTCCAGAGTGACAGTGACTATACAAGTTTGCACTCCCACCAGCAGTGGAGGAGTGTTCTCCTTCCTCCACATTATCTCCCACACAAGCTGTCATCAGTGTATTTGTTCTTAGTCACTCAAAAATGCATCTTGGCCATTTGACTGTATTCCATTGAGAATTCTTTGTTTAGAGCTGTACCCCATTTTAAAATTGTATTATTTGGTGTTTTGGTGACTAGTTTCTTGAATTCATTATATATATTGAAGATCAACCCTCTGTCAGATGTGGCATTGGTAAAGATTTTTTCCCATTCTGTGGTCAGCCATTTCGTCTTATTAGTCATATCCTTTGCCTTACAGAAGCTTCTTAGTTTCAGGAGGTCCCACTTATTAATTGTTGCTCTCAGTGTCTGTGCTACTGGTATTATATCTAGGGAGTGATCTCCTTTGCCATTGTGTCCAAGACTACTTCCCACTTTCTCCTTCTATCAGGTTCAGTGTAACTGGATTTATGTTGAAGTCTTTGATTCTCTTGGACTTGAGTTTTGTGCATGGGAATAGATGTGGATCTATTTGCATTCTTCTACATATCAACATCCAGTTATGCCAGCAGCATTTATTGAAGATTCTTTCTTTTTTTTCACTGTACAATTTTGGCTTCATTGTCAAATATCAGGTGTTCATAGGTGTATGGAATAATATCTGTGTCTTCAGTTCAATTCCATTGATCCCTGTGTCTGTTTTTATGCCATACCAAACTGTTTTTATTATGGTAGTTTTATAGTGGAACTTGATGTCAGGGATGATGATGCCTTTGGAAGTGCCTTTATTGTACATTAATTTGGCTATCTTGAATTTTTTGTTTTTACATATAAAGTTGAATATTGTTCTTTCAAGGTCTGTGAAGAATTGCATTGGGATTTTGATGGGGATTGCATTGAATCTGTAAATTGCTTTTGGTAAGATTGTCATTTTAAATATGTTAATATTACCTATCCAGGAGCAATGGAGATCTTTCCATTTTCTGATATCTTCTTCAATTTCTTTCTTCAAAGACTTAAAGTTCTTATCATATCAGTCTTTCACTTGATTGCTTAGAGTTATCCCCAGATATTTTATATTATTTGTCATGTGGATTTTTTTTATTTCAGCTTATTTATACGGTAGATTATGTTGATGTATTTTTGTATGTTGAACCATCCCTGCATCTCTGAGATAAATCCTACTTGATCATGGTAGATGATGTTTTTGATATGTTCTTAGATTCAGTTTGCTGGTGTTTTGTTGAGTATTTTTGCATTACTGTTCATGAAGGAGATTGATCTGTAATTCTCATTTTTGTTGCATCTTTGTGTGGTTTGTGTATCAGGGTAACTGTAACCTCATAAAAAAGAGTTTGGCAATGTTCCTTGCATTTCTGTGGTGTTGAACAATTTGGGGAGTATTAATATTATCTCTTCTTTGAAATTCAGTCATATACTGAAACCATATGACCCTGGGCTTTTATTTTTGGTTGGGAAACTTTCAATGGCTGCTTCTATTTCCTTAGAGGTTATAGGTCCTTTTAATTTTTTTTATCTAGTCTTGACTAAATTTTGGTATATGGTACCTATCCAGAAAATTGTCCATTTCCTTTAAATTTTCCAATTTTCTGGAGCACAGGTTTTTGAAGTATGATCTAATGATTTTCTAGATTTCCTTAGTGTCTGTTTTATGTCCCCCCTGTTGCAAGGAGGGGCAGCTTGTTCTTCCCGGCTACCTAGTTAGCTTAGCCCCAAAATAATCACACAGAAACTGTATTAATTAAATCACTGCTTAGCCCATTAGTTCTAGCCTCTTATTAGCTAACTCTCACATCTTGATTTAACCCATTTCTATTAACGTGTATATTGCCATGTGGCAGTGGCTTATCAGGAAAGATTTAGCTTATCGGTCTCTGGTGGCTTCATGGCATTCCTCTGACTTTGCTTTCTTCCTCCCAGAATTCAGTTCCATCTTACTCACCTACCTAAGTTCTGCCCCTATCCGGCCAAGGCAGTTTCTTTATTCATTAACCAATACAAGCAACATATAGAAAGAAGGACCTCCTATACCATCCCCCTTTTTATATCTGATTTTATTTATTTGGATATTCTCTCTCTGCCTTTTGGTTAATTTGGATAAAGGTTTGTCTATCATATTGGTTTTCTCAGATAACCAATTCTTTGTTTCATTGATTCTTTGAGTTGTTCTCTTTGTTTCTTTTTTATTGAATTCAGTCCTCAATTTGATTATTTCCTGGAGCATATTATTCCTCCTGGGTGAGTTTGCTTCTTTTTGTTCTAGAGCTTTCAGTTATTCTGTTAAGTTGCTAGTATGAAATTTCTCCAAATTCTTTATGTAGGTATTTAGTGCTATGAACTTTCCTCTCAGCACTGCTTTCATAGTGTCCCATAGGTTGGGGTATTTTGTATCTTCATTTTCATTGAATTCTAGGAAGTCATTAATTTCTTTATTTCTTCCTTGGCCCAGTGGTGATTCAGTTGAACATTATTCAGTTTCTATGAGTTTGTAGTATTTCTGTAATTTGTGTTGTTGTTGAATTCTAATTTTAAGCAATGATGATTTGATAATAAGATACAGCGATCTATTCCAATGTTTTGTGGTTTTTTTTTAATCTGTTGTGATTTGTTTTGTGACTGTGTGATTAGTTTTAGAGAAGGTTCCAAGATGTGCTGAGAAAGGGGTATATTCTTTTGTGTTTGGGTGGAATATTCTATACATGTCTGTTAAGCCCATTTGAGTCAGAACATGTTAGTTTCATTATTTCATTGTTAATTTTCTGTCTGGAAAACCTGTCCATTGGTAATAGAGGGGTGTTGAAGTCTACCACTACTATTGTGTGGGGTTTGACATGTAGTTTAACCTGTAGTAATATTTCTTTTACATACTTAGATGTTTTTGTATTTGGGACATAAATGTTCAGAATTGGAACTTCATCCTAATGGATTTTTCCTGTAATGAATATGAAATGTCCTTCTCCATATATTTTGATTAATTTTAGTTTGAAGTCTATTTTGTTAGATATTTGGATAGCTACACAAGCTTGCTTTTTAGGTCCATTTGATTGGAAAGTCTTTCCCTAACCCTTTACTCTGAAGTAATGTCTGTCTTTGGAGTTAAGGGGTGTTTTTTGTATGCAGCAGAAAGTTGCCTCCTGTTTTCCTATCCATTCTGTTAGCCTGTAACTTTTTATAGGTGAATTGAGTCTATTGATGTTAAGGGATATCAATGATTGGTAGTTATTGATTCCTATTATTTTTGGTTTTGTTGTTATTGTTGGGAGTGTATGTGTATGTCCCTTCTTTGGAGTTTTCTGGTGTGGGATAATCTGTTGCCTGTGTTTTTGCAGGTGCAGTTAACTTCTTTGCATTGGAGCTTTCATTCTAGTAATCTCTGTAGGGGGATTTGTAGATAAGTATTGTTTAAATCTGGTTTTGTCATATAATATCTTATTTCCTCTACCTATGGTGATTGAATGTTTTGTTTGGCACAGTAGTCTGGGATGGTGTTTGTGGAATCTTAGTGTCTGCAAATGTCTGTGTAGGATCCCTATTGAAAAGTCTGGTTTAATTCGAATAGGTCTGCCTTTATATGTTTCTTGGTCTTTTTCCTTTGTAGTTCTTAATATTCTCTCTTTATTTTGTATGTTTAGTGTTTTTGATTATTATGGGGTAAGGGGACATTTTGGTGTCTAGTCTATTTGGTGTCCTGTAAACTTTTTTTTTATATCTTCATAGACATTTACTTCTTTAGGTTGGGAGAGGTTGTTTTTTCTGAATTTTTAAAATATATTTTCTGTGCCTTTGAAATGGTATTCTTTTCCTTCTTGTATCCCTATCATTCTTAGGTTTGGTCTTTTCTTGGTGTCCCAGATTTCCCAGAATTTTTGTGCTATGACAATGTTGACTTCAATGTTTTCTTTGACTGATGAATCTATTTCCTCTATTCTATCTTCAACACCAGAGATTCTTTCTTCCATCTTTTGCATTTTGTTAGTTATTATTACATATGTAGTTCCTGTTTGTTTACTCAGATTTTCCATTCCAGAATTCGCTCAGTTTGTGTTTTATTTATTGCCTCCATTTCAATTTTCAAGTCTTGAAAAGTTTCCTTCATCTGTTTGATTGTTTTTCTTGACTTTCTTGAGGGATTTATTTAAAATTTATTCCAATTTTTTGTTTGTCTTTTCCTCATTTTCTTTAAGTGAATTTTTCAATTCCTCTTTAAGGGCCTCTATCATAAAGCTATCTATCTATCTATCTATCTATCTATCTATCTATCTATCTATCTATCATCTATCTATCTACCTACCAAAATACCTATTTAGGTTTTTCCAGATAGGGTTTCTCTGTAGCTTTGGATCCTGTCTTGAAAAACTATTTGTAGACCAGGATGGCCTCAAACTCACAGAGATCCTTCTGTTTCTGTTTCCTGAGTGCTGGCATTAAACGTGTATGACGCCACGACCCATTCATATATTTATTATTAAAGTAATTTTCTTCTACATTCTTTGTGTTTGGATGCTCAGATCTTGCTGTTGCAGAACCATTAGGTTCTGATGGTACCATATTGTTCTTTATATTGTTGAATGTATTCTTGCATTGGTGTCTACCCATCTCTTCTTCCAATTTGTACAGGTGGTGCCTGTGCCTCTGGGAGCTGCTCTCTGTCCAATTGGGGCAGGCAGAATCTTTGCCTCTGTGGGTTGCTGATGCTGCAGTGATTGGTTCAGTTTGTGTGGGGTAGAGTGGGGCTTGTAGATTATAGGGCCCAAGGGGAGGAGGTCTGGTGGAATCAGAAGGAGTGTTACCTACTGAACAGTTAGTGTAGCTACAAAAGGTGGGGAAGGGGCAAGGCATGTGCCCTGGGACCTAGTGCCTAGAGACATGGCTGTCCAGCCAGGAGACCCATCACTCACCTGTCTTTCCAGTCCATACAGCATACAGGCAGTTAATTTCTTATATTTTATGGATGATGTTTTTCCCCTAAATTTTATATATATATATATGTGTGTGTGTGTGTGTGTGTGTGTGTGTGTGTGTGTGTGTGTGTGTAGATAGTGTAGAGAGTGTTCCTTATTCCATTTACACTGCAATCACTTCTTTATAAATAATATAAACAGTTTTTGAATTGAACGGAAATTGGTTGTCATGTGGTTGGAATGGTATAAGAATATTTAAGGGCTCTGACTCTGTCTCAGTAATCCTCCTGCCTCTCCCTGTCACTTGTTGTGGTAACAAGGTTGCATTTTTGCAGAGCAGGTGTTCTGCCCTGAGTTTTATCACTGACTAGAGTAATTGATTGACAGTTGTTAGCTAACTAGAAAGCAAGAGTCAAATATTTGTAAAAACTCAGTTAATTGACATAGAATTTGAATGAGCTGAATTAGCAGAAGGTTAATTAAGTAGCAGAAATAGAATATGAAATTGTTGGAGTGGCTTTCTTGTCCTATGAAGGGAATGCCTATCTTTATATAGTCACTTTCACTGAACAGTTTGGGCTCTCTCTCCATTTCCGAGGTGTTGACTGAGTTTTCTGTCCTACCCAGTTCCCATAGTCATTAAGTCCCAAAGAAACCACACAGAGGTCTACATTAACTATAAACTGATTGGTCCATTAGCTCAGGCTTCTTATTAACTGTTATAACATATATTAGCCCATTAGTCTAGTAGATGTTAGCCAAATGGCTTAGTACCTGTTTCACTGAGGCAGTTACATGTTGTTTCTTTTGTGGCGGGCTCACAACTACAGAAATGAGCTTCCTTCTTCCCAGAATACTCCTGTTCTCATTGACCCACCTCTACTTCCTGTCTGGTTGTCCTGCCTATACTTCCTGCCTGGCTACTGATCAATCAACATTTATTTAAAATATAATTGACAGAATACAATTGTCCCACACCACTGAGGATAAAAGTATTCTCCAGTTTCTGAGTAGTCATGGGAACAGGCAGAACTTAGGGTACTATCTTCATTTGCTTTGTGCCTATTAAAAAGCATCTACAAATCACACAGTTACTCACACAACAAAACAATCTGCCTTAACACCATGTTGCACAACATTTAAGTTTCTTGTCTAGAGAAACCTTCAAAACAATGGCAAAGCTCCAGGAGCAACCTCCTATGTTTTTCTGTTTCTTATGTGTTTTCAGTCTTTGAAGTTTGTTGGCATATACTTTTTGTTACAGTGTATATCAATTTTCTAAATTTCCTAAATGTACTTGAAAACTGTGTTCTACAATTGTACAATTTAGATTTCTTTTAACAGTATTTGTCTGTTTTTTAAAACCTGTTGAGGTCATCTTTTTTCTGTAGGTTATTATAAATGTTTTTCTCTTTTGGATTTCATATCTGGTGATATTATGGTTTTATACTTAAAAAGCCATGTAACCTAGGGATCAGTAGCCTTTTCCTGTTAAGTAATTTTGTTTATATTTCAGTGGGCTATAAATAAGACAATTATGGGCTATAAATAAGTGAATTTTAAATAAGTTTTGATGTTTAAAGCTACAAATCGGCACAAAATTAGGGCAGAGGTTTGGGAATAGTAGATTTCTTAATGTACATGACATATTACTTCTCTAAAAATTAATTTTACATGTTATAATGATGAACTGACAAGAGCCCTGTGAAAAATATATATCTTTCCAACAGAGAGATCATATTAGAAAAAGATTTTCTAATAGCACACATTTATAAAAGGATTTGTTGTATGTAGTGCATAGTTAGCCTATGTCAGACACTATTATATACTCAATGAATAATCTATGATTTAATAAAATTATCCCAGGTGTGTACTGGCCGCTACATTTTGCTACTAAAGAAACAGGCTGTAAGGTTAAGCAACCTGTCATCTTAGTCTGCTAAAAGTAGAGCTGAAGTGTTTCCTTAGAGTCCACAAAGACTTCATTATTTCGCTGTAAGAATGATATATACCTACTTTTATAATGGAAAATATGTATTACTAATATGTTTTTAAGAAGCATGGAGAAAACATCATAGTATCATCATTGGCATTTTACCAAAAAGTACATTAGCACTATACTGTATAGACAGTTGTTGGAAAGGAAACAACGAGGCTCAAACTTGCCTTGATGTCTTACTCCAGCCATGAATGTACTATTGTGCTGTAATAAGTGTTTATGGGAAAAGGTCATATATGCTCAAACACTGCTTTAGTAAAAAAATAAAATGTCTTTTTATATTTTGCTATTATTGAGGTTTTGTATGGCCTTTGAAATGGGTATAAATGCCAGTTATTTTTTTCAAGGAATAATGGTTGAAAATTGTATTTGAAGATTTTACTGTTAACTCTGTTTTACTATAATAGGGTGAGGATATTTAAGTCAGTTAAAGGATTAAAACCTAGTTATTCTTAACAGATATTGGGATTTTGTGAATCTTGTTTTTGCCCTTCTTCATATTGTTTTGAAATCCTAAAAATGTTTATTATTGCTACTATATTTTGTTAAATTCCTAACACATCAGGAAAAAATTTCACCCTAGAGGTTTAAATTGGCAATTTTTTTGCATTTGGTATTTTTAAAAACTAAGTAAATTTTTTGCTATATATATTCAGACATGTCTACACACACATATCAGATATAATACACACATGGATAACACACACACACACACACACACATACCCCATTGAGCACATTCCTTCTATATAATCTAATACCCTACTTTCCCTTTATCTCCTGTTTCTCTTACTTCTTGCCACTCCTCTAGACAGTTTGTTTTTATTTCCATGTCATAGATATATGAAATATTTTTCAAAAATAATAGTATGCAGTTGCTACAAAAGTTGAGTGGAAAAACAGATTGGGGAGACTTACCTGGGAGTGAGGGGGATGAAAAATAGAGAGAAAAGGAGGAAGGATAAGTAACACTAAAGATGTTTTTATAAGCCATAGGGAATAACTCAATGGATGCTTAAAACAGCATAATATACATTTGAACTTATTTTAATTGGAATGACAGTGGTCCCTTCCCCAAGCTATCTAAGAAAAACCCCAGTGTTTGAACAAGCTATAAGGAATTACTTTATGGCTACTTAAAATTGTGCTTAGTATCACACCACACACACACACACACACACACACACCAGTATGCTAGTTACAGTGGCAATGTTCCCTTCATCAAGCTATAAGGAATTACTTTATGGCTACTTAAAATTGTGCTTAGTATCACACCACACACACACACACACACACACACACACACACAGACACACACGCCAGTATGCTAGTTACAGTGGCAATGTTCCCTTCATCAAGCTATAGACTATCTAACAAAAACCCCAGTGTAGGCATGGAGAGCCCCCTTTCAAAGTTCTGCTGAAAGAAGTCCAAGAGACCCCTTAAATAATATAGTCCACTGTTATTGCTCTTGATGACTTCCAGAAAAATAGTGTAATACCCTTTTGCTGAAGTCACCACACATATTAGATACAGGATCTGGAAACATTGATCTGGATTTGACCTGCAAGCCTCCTCACTGACAGCTAGCTCTCATAGTCTTGGAAGGAACCATGCAAAACACCAATGGAGTAAAACAATCACTAGTCTTACAGTGTTGTAACACCACAAGAGTGACTAGCAGAGCAAGTTGTTCTAACAGGGGCAGTAGTGACATTTATACCCTTGAGGTAACCAACAGACACCTAACTGGACTAAAGACAGGAAGGAATTCATTCATGTTGCTGTATATTTAGCTAACTCTCTATGCGAGGTGAGGTCATGGGATACAGAGAATAGCCGACTATTTCCACTTTACAGAACCAGCATAGTTTCTAACTGTACTCTAAGTACTTTCGTTTTACATTTTTATTTTGTTATATTTGTTGTTTTCTACTAGACGCCTGTTCTTTTCTAATAAAAGACAGAAGGGAGTGGATCTGGATGGGAGAGAAGACTGGGAGGAACTGGGAGGAGTAGAGGGAGGGAAAACTGTATTCAGATTATATTGTATGAGAAAACATCTATATTTAATAAAAAGGAAAAAATGAACTACATAATTATAGATCTCTGAAGTTAGCAGTTCAGCTCTATCTGAATCTTTTTTATTGATTTTTATTGAGCTCTACATTTCTGAGTCTTATAACCTACTTTGTGTTTCTTCCTGAATAATTTGTGACACTGCACTCAGAATTATTATAGAAATTCTTTACTTAAAATCATTTAGTAACTTTTCTTTATCCACAGAGCAGAACACGTAGAAATGTTGTAGCTACCAGGAAGTTTTTGGTTTGGGCATCTAGGAAATTCTCCACTTTTGTCTTTTCTCAGCTCCATACTTCCTATGCTCTGCACCTACAGCACTTTGTATTTGGACTGAGCATGTTGTCTCAGAGTTATATGCTTTACACATGCTGGTTGCTCTCCTGTATTACCTTTTCTTCCCAACTTCCAGCAGCTTTCATCCTTTCCAACCCTACTATCACTCCCTCTTTGGGGACTCTAAGCAGACACGCCCCAGTAAAATGTGGCTGTATCTGGGCATCATTAGACATCCTGAGACATCACCTGACTCCTGCACTAGCCACTCTCACTTGAATTATTATTAATTGCATGCTTAGTATATTTCTTAAGTAAAACTTGAAAAGCATATTTAGTAAAGACAGCACAGTGATAAAAAAATGAGGTTATTTTAAAAATATTTAAGGTGACAGAGAGGAAACCTACTATTTGCTTATTGACACTATACAATTGCTAACTACCCACTAATTTACTTTCTATTCTAATACCTACCAAGTAATCCAACCAGGTTAGACCTTTTTATAAAAGTATTTTTGAGGCATGCAATAAATTATCTATTTTTTCCACAAAGTATTGTTTGTGAGTGTGTATGTGTGTGTGCACATGTGCACGCACATTTGTATGTGTAAGGGGTGGTGCTATGGTGTGTGTGGAGGTCAGAGGACAACTTACAGGAATCCATTCTGTCCTCTATCGTGTGATCAAATTTATGTCCTCAGATTTGGAATTAAGCACCTTTATCCATCTTCTTCAGAAATTTTCATGAGTATGCCTACATGCTGTCAAAACCCATAGAGATCTCTAGGGGCTTAAAGATTGCCTCTGCTCTCAGGAAGTCTATCATCTACAGTAAGATATAAGACATATAAAACCAAAATCTTTGAATAGCACGTGATGTCGGATTGCCTACGAATGATAGGGTATTTGATGCTACTAAAGCCATTAAAGTGTACCAAATATAGGCAAGCCCATAATGAAGATACTGGATTTTTCCTATGTCTTTGATAGGAAGATTTATGCATGAAGGCTCAGGGCCTTTTAATGGAGGCTCTGTGTGCCAAACTCAGCAGGAAGCTGCTATGTAGTTTCCATTAAATTTGATATACTGCAAATACAACTTGATCTTTAAAATCTTCATGCAGTTCTGTAGCATTTTGCCCTATTATAAAATACTATTTAATCTTTTCGATTTAGCTCAAATGCTACTAAAATACCCTATAAAAGTGTTTATTTCTTCTCTCCGCATTTTAATAGTAACATATCATTTAGGGTCAGGTCAGAGTCCTATGATAGAATGACACCTTCTTGTTGCCCTGTGCTAAGAATAGTCTAGTTATGCAACATCACTGTTTATTCTTTTAAACAAAATGGTCTTAAGTCAATTGAGCTTCTTAATTTTATTTTATTGCCATTTTTAAGCTCTCAGTTTTGATTGATTCATCATCCAGAATAGTTGTGTGTGTGACCATCTTTGTCAAGTTCCAGGGCTTTCCTAAGAAATCACCCTAACAGCTTTCACTCCCATTTCAGCAGCAGCAGCAGCAGCAGCAGCAGCAGCAGCAGCAGCAGCAGCAGCAGCAGCAGCAGCAGCAGCACACAAACACATTAGCTGCAAAGCCATTCCTAATGCTAAGCTTAGTGGAGAAAACTGAGCCAATGAAACAGGCAGGCATCATTAAGAGGAAAAGCATAGGAAAGGCATGAGTAGCTGTTAGTCTTCAACACAGCACTCCTTTGCATGTTTTGTAGGACATTTATTATTATCATTTATTGCTAGTTCTTTCTTTTACTAGATGTTGATTTTCTGACAGAGGGCCACAGTCTATAAATGCTTTAAAGAAAAATGCTAAGGAAGTAAGAATAAAACACTGTCTGGAATAAAAGGGGCTGTGCTGGAAAACAAGAAAGACAATCTGGATCAGGACTAGATCATAAACATAAGAATAAATTAGAATATTATTAATTACTATACATAGTCTAGTGCTGCTCTCAGGTCTACCCAGAGAAGGGTTTTGTTTTTGTTTTGATTTTGCAAAGGAAGATGGTAGATGCAGAAACTCACAACTGATCATAGTTGTGGGATTAAGGGATTGTGGGATACTCAACCACAAATGGGGCAACTATATCACACTCTTCTTCAAGGCTCCAGCACCATGCCGGAAGAGGAAGTAGAATGATTGCAAAACCTTCAGAGGTTGGGGAGGACCAGAGTAAAACAGTATACATGAGTAAAATAGAGCAAAACTTTTGTGCATGAGAAGACCACCAAGCTCATAAATTCACAGCAGCTGTAGCTGCCCAATAAGACCTGCCCATTGTCAAGCCAGTCAATATTTTAGCACGGAGAAGGAAGCAGGTTTATGAGCTCTCACCCCTCCCTAACTGAGAAACTATAGACAGTTGATAGCTTCCAGGGTAGGAAGAGTTACTTTTCTTTAATGGTGTGACCTTGGTAAGTTGTCTATACACCAAGAAGTTCATGGACAACACTAATTGGAGTTGATGAGTTATTAAAAAAAAAGAACAAGATGTTGGGAGGGTGATGGGAATTGGGGCTGTATTTGAGAGGAAAAAGAGGAAGAGTTGGGGGTGAATAGGAGATTAATTTTATCATATTCTCAAATCAAAATATATTCTACTCAGAGAATTAATAAAAATATTTAAAAAGGGTTATAGTAATGTTTATTTCTAGTGCAGAATAATAGAAATTATCTGTTAATTTGATTTGAATTTTGTGATTCTACCTCATTTCTTTCGAGATGAGTAAGTGGATATAAAAATGAACTATGAAAACTTAACAAGGAAAATAAGATAAATTAGAGGTTCTCCGCAGAGCAATGGTTCTTCCACATGGGATGTTTCCATCCAAGAGATAAATGGAAATTCCCACAATCCACTCTCTCTTTCTCCACTTTCTCCCCACCTCACATCAGTTGAGATCTGCTTTGATTTTTGCTTCCCTTAATGTAACTTGTGTGTGTGTGTGTGTGTGTGTGTGTGTGTTTTATATCACATTTTTCACACTTAAAAGGTTTTGTTCATGTTTTTTTTTCATGTACAGAATGGCTTACTTTCTTCAGTTAAACCATAAATTATTTTTTACTGGACAAATTTTTCAGACAATATATTTTGACCACATTTTCATCCTCTTCCAACTCTTCACAGATCCTCCAGACTCTAGGAATAAAGCATTTTTAACTTTTCTTAGTTTACCAATGCTCACTCATTTATAATATGTATATTATAAAGCTGTACTGATATAGAAATTAAAGATGATATATACATTTGTATATCACTAAAATCCACTTCTTTCTTGTTACTATTATTTTCTTTTTACTCTTATATTGATTTACCTTCCTTCACACCTTGACATATAGGGAACAAACCTTATTCATCTCCCTGTTTCTACTTCTTTCCCTTTCTTAGCAGATTTGAAGATAAAACCCGTTTACACTCTTTTTGATAATTTTTTATTTAAAAAATTTCATATACTTTGTTTTTATCATATACTTTTTCCTCTTCCAGTTTACCTCAGATCCTCTCTACTTTCTCAAACATGGCTTTCTGTATTTAAATGAAAAGTTTGAAGTGTGCTTATACATTAACTCACTCAAAGAATACCAACAAGATACTATCTATGGGGGTTATTAACTTTATGTTTTTCAAAATTAGGACACCAAAGAGAAAGATGACATTGCAATTTATTAATGCCATCCTGAAGAACTGAGCTTGCATACTTGTGTCTGCCTCCAGTCTTTTGGAGTATTTTATACTGAGGATTAAGAAAGAAGTCTGATCTCACCTTGATGCACTCTTAAAAAGAGAAAACTCATTGAATGTTTGCAAGGACCCACGGGGTCCATACTTGGAGAACTGTTAAAATAATGTAATATTTATCTATAAAACATTCAAAACCAATAATAGAAACTAGGATTTTGCCCGTTATTAAAGGGAATTGTCACTTGTCTCAGCACCCGGGTCATTACTTGCTCGAAATAATAAGTTGCACCTGGGCTTGTTCCGCATGTATTTGTCTCTGCAAAAAAAAAAAGAAAAAAAAAAAAGAAAAAGAAAAAAAAGAGAAAAAGGTGGAAGACTCAACTCTGCCTTACACAGTTCTAAAGGAATAGAGAGTCAATACAATAGTAACCAGACACATCTATAGAACAACTACTGCACACTTAATTTAGGAAAGAAAGGATAACTTAAGGTTATTTCACAGAAAAGTGTGACAATGAATGAGAAATGGTTAGTCTTTCTTTTTCTTTGAGTAAAGTGTTCAAGAAAAGACAGTATGTTGGTGATGTTTTCTCCATCATTAAAAAACATAAATATATACGCATTGTAGTGGTTTTCATGAGCATGGCTCCCGTAGACTCACATGTTTGAATGCTTGGTCCACAGTTAGGGGAACTGTTGGGGAAGATTAGGATGTGTGTCTTTGTTAGAGTGGGAGTGGCCTTGTTCGAGGAGTTGTGTCACTAGGGGTGGACTCTGAGGCCTCAAAAGCTCATGCAAGGTCCAATGTGTCTGTGTCTGCAGACTGCTTTTGAATCAGGATATAAAGATCTCAGCTCTATGCTCACACCACACCTTTCTGCTTCCACCCATGATTACCAAAGACAAACCCCCATAAAACTACAAGCAAGACCTCAATTAAATGTTCTGAACTCCCCAAACAGCACCACTCTGAACAGATTCTCTTATCACATTCATATCTGACCTTAGCAGAAAGAAAGAGAGGGTGTCTGCTTTTGAGGACTCGTGTTTGGTCCACATAATAATGCAAGACAATCTGCCACTCTCAAAAGTCACTTGCTGTGTAGGACAACATCTTTCTGGGTTTCAGGGATAAGTCAGAGATACAGATAACTTTAGGCTATCACACTCAACAGAAACAAATCCGAATGGCTTTATTTTTGTTTTTTCTCATAGCAAATTTATCAAATCTCTATACCCACAAGGAAGTGTAACTCTTGTCCCTCATCAAAGAATTTTCAGTGTGCAGTAGACAGAGACCACAACTGTTTAAAATGCAAATAGCAACTGACTAGGGGATGCCAAATTCCTAATGATAAGTCCCTACATAAAATGCACTCCCTACACCCCAGCCTTAGAGAACATCATGGAAGAGGGGGTGGAAAGGTTGTAAGAATCAGAGGAATAAAAATATCTGTTGGGAGATGGTGTCTACTGTTGGGACTAATGAGTCCTGGCCTTCATCTGGATGTTGGGACTAATGACTCCTGGTCTTCAGCTGCTCTTTCCTGCTATAACCTTCTAATTGAAGTTACTAGAAGCTGCGCCTAGCTTAGGGGATCAGAGGATGGGATTTTCACCTGTTGGCCATTGACTGCAGTGTATTTAAGCCTCTATGGTGCTATTAAAGAGGGGCTTTTGGTACCAGTGTTTGAAGGTCTGCCTGTCGATCTGTCTCCGCGTGTGTATGTATTCTCAACCTCCAGCCCCTTGCCCAAAGCTCGCTAACTGGGGTCTAGCGCATAGAGCGCCGACCAGGGCCGTGGTGACGAAGAAGTATGACACATGTCACCTGAACAATATGGCTTCCTAAAGAAGACATGGACAAGTACAGCACCATTAGATATACTAATGTGGAACAAGAAAAGTGTCATGGGTTTCACCCCCACAGGAAGACTACAAGCAATTAATAATTGCTGACAGGGAGAAATACCAAGTAGTCAGCCATTATAATGTAAATACATTTATTCAACATTAAATGAACCCTGCTGGTTTTATCTGCACACACCCACCCACAGATATTGTACATATTCAGAAAACTTTAATCAAGTCTTTTGTGATGCAATAACATTCAAATATTTGATCAAAAGTGTATTCATCCCAAAGTCTAGTTGAAAAGTGGGAGGAATGAGATTATGAAAGAAGAGGTCAAGACCATGATGGGTATACCCGCTGAAACAGTCTACCTGAGCTAATGGGAACTCACCAACTCCAGCCAGACTGGGAAAGAACAAGCATATGATTAAACTAGTCCTGCCGAATGTAGCTGACAGTTACATGGCTGGGGCAGACTTGTGAGCCACTGGCAATGGCACCAGGATTTGTCTGTTCTGCCTGCTAACTTTTTGGGAGCCTATTCTTTTTGGATGGATACCCTGCTCAGCCTAGATGTAGTGGGGAGGGCCTTGGACCTTTCCCAAGGCAGTGTGACTTGTCCTCTCTGGGGAGTGGATTGGGGGTAGGTTAGGGGGGTAGATAGAGGGAATGGGAAGGGGGGAGAAAGTAGAAACTTGAATTGGTGTATATAATGAAAAAATATAGTTTTGTTTTCTTTTTTAAAAAAACTAAAAATAAATAATAAAATTAAAAACGAAAAGATATATATTCATTCACTTTACAAAATTCCTCATACTATTCTTTAAAAATATGATAATAAGGTTATATAATTTTATAGATCAATTAAATGTTAACTTGAACGTCAATTGTACAGGTTCTGACTTACATTATGCTTGTATTGTGGTTCTCTGGAAAAGATTCTACAATTGAATAATTTAATTAGAGATCCTGCACACTATTGTGGATTTTCATCAATTGGATTTGTACATAGTCTAATGAAAATAATAATACACCAAGAGAACAGATTTAAAAGTGCAGAATGTGCTCCGTGGTGGATGGCTGGAGATTTCCCAGGGTGCCTGCAGATTCTAGTTTATGTGTGCAAATTTCAAATTCAAACTAAGAAAACTGCTTCCTTGAGATTAAGCTAACTTTCGTGGGACAGAAGACCATTTAAAGGGATGCCAGTTTGCCCACCGAATTGCCAAAGTGTTTATTCAGCTGAGGTTTGGATGGAAGCCACATAAATGTCACAGTGTCTCAGCACATGCAAGGAAAATGCATGTGGTACATGGCAAATTATGTGCCTTGTTCTGAGGCGGATGGGCTGAGATGGACTTGCCACTTCCAGCAAAGCTCTCTCACTGTCAGCTGTGGCTTTGAGGAGAGCATAGACAGCCTTGTCACAGATGTTTCTCTCATAAGCTCTTGTGGGAGAATGACATCTTGCAAAAAATATGGTTCACTACCCTCCTTTTCTTCTTTTTGGAAAGCAAAATCTGCCCACAGTCTTGGCAAAATGCGCTCAAGGAATGAGCTCCATTTATCCCACAATAGCATTAAGGATCGTGACATTTACAAAGTTGATTTTAGACCTTTGTTGGTAAATAGATTGTGTTGAGGTATTTGTTCTGCCTATGCAGCCTTGAGGAGGTTTTGTAAGACTTATTTTGGAGGAGGGTAGAAACCAGCCCATTAATTGTCTTAACAAATTTTTAAAAGCTTGCATAATTTTTAGTTAATTGTTCACTGCATGTTTTTAATAATTACTCTTTTTTTCACATGGCCTCCATAGAAAAGGACTAAATCACGATAAGTTAATTCTTTCAGCTCTTATTATTTTACTAATAAGATCATGGGATGTATGATGAAATTGTGTGTTGAAAATATTCTCTATTGAATTTCTTGATAGTAGCTTTAAATTAAGGGATATTGTTTATCCACCGAGAAATTAAGTTTATCATTTCTGTTTGATTCTCTCTGTGAATTTGGGGAATAAATGCAAGAATTCTGCATCTTAGTATTTTCCTGCTGAACAAAAACACAGTTTCTATAGCAACTGCAGCATTAAAAGGAATGCAAAGAAGAGAAAGCACACTCTCTGTATATCATATTAATTCTTTTAGTTCACAGTGTGTGCTAGCCAAAAATTTCTGATATGTGAATAGGTAGCATTTTACTACTTATTAACAGTGACTTTTAGCCTTAAATATTCCAAATGTCCTGCAGAAAACTTGTGTTTCCAGTGCACAAGCATATTCTGAGTCTCATAAAATATCACTTTGTCAGGTTGGATGCTGAGTAAAAGAGGGTGATCACCTGTTTTAAGTGAGCTGACAATGTTGTGAAATTAAATAGAAACTCAATGGTCTATATTGTTTTGAAGAGTGAGAAAAAGTTGTATTGTAGAAGTCATACTTGCTTGATCCAAATGCTTTTTCCTTTTTTCTATGTTATGAATTAAGTTTTAAATGTTTGTTGCTTTATTTAAGCATTTAAATATTTTAATGGAATTTAATTTACTTTGATGACAAGAAACTAAACATTCTTTAATTCAATATTAACGAGTGATGTGGGATTCCCCTCTGTATGCTGTTGCTACCATTAATGAATAAAGAAACTGCTTTGACATATAGCAGGGCAGAACTTAGGTAGGCAGGCAAAACTAAACTGAGTGCTGGGAGAAAGAAGGGTGGAATCAGGGAGAAGCCATGTAGCCCCACTGGAGTGAGACAGAACTTTAGTTAATGGGCCAAGCAGTGATTTAATTAGTACAGTTTCTGTGTGATTATTTTGGTTCTGGGCAGCCAGGACAAATAAGTGGCCTCCTTCAACAAATGAGTGAAAAATATAATTTAATAAAGATAAGTTTTAAAGTTGTATTTTCTTAAATTGTAGAACAATCAACAAGCACTATGCTCATTATGAGTTGTGGACTCCCCCCTCTCAGAATCAAGCTGATGTCATAGAGCCTGTCTGTACAGCTGCATTGCAATACTGGTTTACACTATTGCTGCTGCTCACATTTTGAAGTTGTGTCAAGAGTGTAAAAATCTGAGGACATTTCCCCAGATAATACATCTGAAATTGCTACAATTTTTGAAGTAGAACTATTCTTTGGATATTTGGCTGCATAACAATTTCCTGTATTATTGCGAAAATGGCCTCAGTTTAAAAATTAATCTTTCATTGAACATTATGGATCCATAAGACAAGAACAGAAAAAAATATTAAGCAAATAAATGATCCAATTAAAAATGATCTATAGATCCAAACAGAGACTTCTCACAAAGAGAAACTCAAATGGTTGAGAAACACTTATTAAGGAAATGTTCAACACTCTTAGACATCAGGTAAATGAAACTACTTTGAGATTTCATCTTGCCTCAGTCAGAATGGCCAAGATCCATAACACAAGTGAAAGCTCAAGGTGGGAGCAAGTAAAGTAAGGGTAACACTCTGCCATTGCTGGTGGGACCTCGAACTGTCCAGCCGCTATGGAAATCAGTGGGGCAGTTCCTCAGGAATATGGTAGTCAATCTACTTCAATATCCTGGGCATGTACCCAAAGGAAGCTTTTTTATACCACAGATACCCTTACTCAATCATGTTCATTGCTGCTCTATTCATAATAGCCAGAAATTGGAGATAATGTAGAAATTCATTAACAAATAAAGGGATAAAGAATGAGGTAAAACAGAATAGTATTCATCTCTTAAAATGAAATTATGAAAGTCACAGGTAAATGTATGGAGTTGGAAAACAATCTTACTGAATGAGGTAACCTAGACCCATAAAGACAAATATAATATGTACTCACTTATATGTGGATGTTAGATGTTATGTTATTGATAAGCAAGCTAAATCCATAAACATAGGGGTCAGATGGAGAGGAAGGGAATGGGGAGTAGGGATGGATCTCCCTAGAAAGGGGAAATAGAAGAGATAGTTAAGGATGGATAAAGAGGAAGACTGAAATGGGAAGATAAAAATGGGGAGGGGGGAGAAAAGAGGGTGGGATGGAATTAATAAAGTAAGGGTCAACTAAGACTAATGGTCATTTGCGGGGTCGTATAGGAGCCTAACAGTGTAGGACCTTTCTAAAGTATATTTATATATTAATGCACAATTAATAAAAACTCAGGGTCATAAATTGGGGTTCAACCTGAAGATCTAAAAAGCCAAACAGCGAGCCACCAGCTCTTTCCTCAACTTCAGTCTGAAATGACAATCTTGCCTCCCAGAATCTCAGAATGAGACTGTGTCTGAAAGCTGTCTCCCTCTATCTTATATTCCTCTCTATGGCAGGGATTAAAAGCATGCACCACTGGGACTAAAGGCATTTACCACCAGATTTCTACTGCCACTAGTGTGGCTACTAAGATTAAAGGTGAGTGTCATTGTGGCTACTGGGATTAAAGGTGTGTGTTACCATAATCTGGTCTGTAAGACTGGCCAGTTAGATTCTTCTGTTCTCAGATTTTCAGGCAGTTTTTATATATTAAAATACAATGGAAATGCTACTACAATATATGAAGGTGATCTACATGAAATTGTCAAATAACCACAGAGACAGAGCTCCAGCTGGATATCTCTCACCACCAAATGAACTTTCTTATACAGAGAATGGGTTACATCTTATTGAGTTCTTGGACAAAGAGGTACCATTGGAAGCACCAATCAACCCAGGCTATTTCGAAGGATATTGATTGCTCTCTATAAGCTGGTAGTAAGGTCCCATTGCAGAAGACAACACCTATACAACTCACTGAATATAAGTGGAGATTGCTTATTTGTTTCCTGCCCTCCCAGGTCCAAATAATAACACAGAAACTAAATTAATTACAACACTATTTGGTCAATATTTTAGGCATATTTCTAGCTAATTCTTACATCTTAAATTAACCTATTTCTATTAATTTATGTATTGGCATAAGGCAGTGGGTTACTGGTAAGGATCCAGCATCTGTCTCCTTTGGCAGCTACATGACATCTCTCTGACTCCACCTACTCTCTCTATATATCACTCTTAGCCTGGCTATATTCTTCCCTGCCTTAGGCCAAAGCAGCTTTATTTATTAATTAATAAAAACAATGCATATGCAGAAGGATATCTCACATCAACTGAATACAGATAAGTCAAGAGCCTTTATCCTTACAGACTAATTAATGTTCATGATACTGGAGGGTACTCCTCATGATACCAAAGGAGAAAGATAAACACCAACTGAGCCTTCGATCTACAATGGTGACTCACCTGCAGGACATACTGCTATAACAGTGACACAAAACTTGTGGGAGTAGCCAACAAATATATGATTTGATTGAAGGTCCACTGCATAAAAGAAATCTATACCTGATGCTGGATGGGTTTGCAAGAGCCTGATACTAGATAGGACCCAGGGAAAAAAACAAATGTAACTGTTCTGCTAAAAGAATGTAGTAATAAAATGACTTCTAATGACATTCTGCTACATTCACAGACTAGTATCTTGCTCAGCCTTCATCAGATAAGCTTTCTCCTAGAGCAGATGGGAGCAGATTCAGAATCTCACCGGCATGGGAGGTCCTTCTGACTATATGCTGCTTTTATTGGTTAATGAATAAAGAAACTGGCTTGGCCTATAGCAAAGTAGAAAGAAGGTGGAGTCAGAAAGAAGCCATGGAGCTGCTGCCAGAGTCAGACATGCCAAAACTTTGCTGGTAAATCACTGTTACATGGCAATACACAAATTAATGGAGATGGTTTAAATTAATATGTAAGAGTTAGACTATAAGAAGCTAGAACTAATGGGCCAAACACTGATTTAAATAATGTAGTTTCTGTGTGATTATTTCAGGGCTGAGCAGCCAGGAAAAAACTAGTGGCCTCCTCCAACAACTCACATTCAGACAATGTGAAGAGAGTGAGAGATCTTGGCGCACTCAACCTTAAATGGGATGTCTCCACCAAATCTAGTCACTCAGAATTCAGGGAACTATGTGGAAGAAGAGATGGAAAGAGTGTTAGAGCCAGAGAGAATTGATGGTACCGGGGAAACAAGGCTCTCTAAATCAACAGAACTGATGCATTTATGAACCCAGAGATTAAGCTAACCACACATGGCCTGCACAGGTCTACACCAAATGGGGTCTGAGCACTGATAGAAGTGGACACATGTCTCCATCCCTAACCCAGAGGTGATTTCCAATTGATAACCAATTGTAAATGAAATATTAGTTGTCTCCGAGGGATCCTCACTAGGGAAACAAGCCACTCTTAAGGGTAGTCCTCATGCCCAGCAGTAGACAGTCAAAAGAAAACAAACTCAATGGCATCTTTTAAGGTTCTTTGTCTCATAATGTTGTGTCATGGCATTTTAAAGCCTTACATGTTATTATGTTCTTATGGGATTCCTGTGTGTGTGAATGACTGTCTTTTTATCTATATATGTTTCTTTTTCTTTTTTGACTTTTTCTTCAGTTCTTTTGTTTGTTTGTCTATTTTGTTTTTGTCCTATTCTGATTATTTTATTTTTTTTCTTAAGTGCCTGTTTGTTCTCTACTGAGAAACAGAGTGTGGGTCCAGATGGGTGGGGAAGAGAAGAGGAATTGGGAGAAGTTGGGGAAGGGAAGAAAGAATAATCATAATAAGTTGTATGAAAAAAATCTATTTACAATAAATATAGAAGTGTTGAAAAACATGCAGTTTTTAAAGTGTGTGTGGTTATAAAAATATTTGTTAAATTAGATTTGTGTGCATCTGTTTCCTAAATATGTTTGATGTATTTACGTATTGCCAAATTGTATTTTTAGGTGTTGTTTCACAGGGATTTTTAGTTTCAAGCATGAGCAATGATTGACAGGTAGTCACTTGACTTCCAGAGGACAACACTAACAGTAACAGACATATCACCTATCTATTGCAGTACTAATATCCTACTAGTTTCCTTTAATAGCATGTGTATCCAAGCCCCAGGATCACAGTGTACTCAGTCAGTTGTCAATATTCTATTCTCCTTAACCATACCTTGAAGAAAAAAACCAATCAAACTTAAGGAATTAATAGTACTATTGGCAGTCTCCTATGCTTTACAGAAGCTTTTCAGTTTTATGAGGTCCCATTTGTTAATTATCGATCTTAGTCTGTGCTACTGGTGTTCTATTCAGGAAGTTGTCTCCTGTGTTAGTGCTGTCAAGGCTATTTCCCACTTTCTCTTCTGTCAGGTTCATTGTAACTGAATTTATGATGAGGTCGTTGATCCACTTGGACTTGAGTTTTGTGTAGGGCAACAGATATGGGTCTATTTGCATTCTTCAATATGCGACTATACAGTTATGCCAGCACCATCTTTTGAAGATGCTTTCTTTTTTTCATTGTATAATTTTACTTCTTTGTCAAAACTTAGATGTGTGGATTTATGTCCAGTTCTTCGATTCAATTCCACTGATTTATCTGATCCACCCCTGATGCTTCTGGGAATGCCAGGGTCCAGAGACTAGATGGCCAAGAGACCTAGGATAGAACCAAACACAATTAGAGAAGAAAATGTCAGTGTAATGATGCTTAACAATATTCTGCTCTACTTATAGATTGATGCCTACCCCAGTAGTCACCTGAGAGGCTTCATCCAGCAACTGGTCGAAACAGACGCAGAGACCAAAAGTCAAACGTTAGACCAAGCTTGGGGAATCTTGTTGAAGAGAGGGAGGAATAATGCTAGGAGAGAGAGGGGTCAAGCACATCACAAGAAAATCTTACATCCAGGCAAAATATGATTAGTTACCCCACAATAGTCATTATACTATTGTCTCAGTGGGCAAAACTTGCCAGGTAGGTTGTTGATGGAGCGGCGGGGCTGTGTCCCGCCACCCGGCTAGCTTTACTCCCGAAATAATTACACGGAAACTGTATTCATTTAAACACTGCCTGGCCCATTAGTTTCAGCCTCTTATTGGCTAATTAACCCATATTTAGTAATCCGTGTAGCACCACGAGGTGGTCGCTTATCAGGAGAGATCTTAACCTGTGTCCATCTCGGAGAGGAGAGGCATGGCGACTGCCTATGGCGACTGCCCGAAGCGTCTGCCCAACTCTGCTTCCTTTCTCCCACAATTCTGTTCTGTCTACTCCGCCTACCTAATTTTCTGTCCTCTTAAAGGGCCAAGGCAGTTTCTTTATTAATCAATGAAAGTAGCATATAGACACTCCTCCATCAGTAGGTCATTGCCCAGACAGGAAGTGTGCAGACCATTGGTTTCTCTTTTCCTCCAGCTGTCTGCATGGTACTTTTCTGTACTGTGAAAGTGAGGGAGGAAATTTTCTGGTTGGCTTCAGATTGACTTCTCTATAGCCACCGTGTTTTCAACAGTAGGGTCTTATGTAGTTATGGTGGATAACCAAGGGCAATGGCAATAGCTGGTATTGCTTTGGTGACTTCCCAGGGCCCCCATAACCAATAATTCATAAGGAAATATGCCTAGAACTGCAATTTTAGTTGAATATGATACATATTTTGTAGTAGTATTGTTCACCCACAGAAAATAATTCTGTTTTAACTCTTTCTAAAGTTATATTTTGAAATTAGCTTCTAAGTTAGTAGGCTCTTATATACATTCTTAGTTTGGTGAACTCAATACTATTCTTTTCTCTTTCTCATTCCTCCACTTCATCCCCTATTAAATATTTAATCCCCCAAATTCTTTCATATCACATGTGGCCTACAATCACTCTACTTATGTTTTTAATTGTGTTGTGAGACAGTAGGTTTCCCCATGATTTTCCTCTGGGTTAGACATTTTCCCCATTTCCTAATTTTCCCTGTACCTTTGAACACTTTCCTACTTGAGGTTTCCTGACCCCCAGTATTCTTCTCTACTTCCATATTTACCAGCAGTCTAGTCCCCTCAGTTAGCATGCTCCCCACTTGCCCCCTATCTAATCTTCTGGCTTCTATTTGTGTTCCAAATTCATCCCACAAAAGATACGAAGCTTGGATCTACATATGAGAGATAACATGCGGTGTCTTTTCTGGACCTGAAGTTAAATGTACTCAAGATTATTATTTCTAGTTCTACTCATTTACTTGAAAATTTCATTATTTCATTTTTCTTTATAGCTGAGTAATTTTCCTTTATGGATATGTGCTCCATTTTAAAAAATCTATTCATCCATGGTGGGCATCTTTCTATTTATTTATTTTTAATTTCATTTTACATTCCATTCACAGTTCGACCCTCCCCATATCTCCTCCCACCCCCTTCACCCCAGCTCAAACCCCATACAGTCCTCCCATCGAATAAGTGCTCCTATGGAAAGTCTATAAAGTTAGGCTCATTAAGTTGGGGCACGACCAAACCCCTCTCCCTGCATTAAGGTTGAGCATGGCATCTCACCATAAGGAATAGACTCCAATACGCTAGCTCACGCACCAAGATTCTGGTTCTACTCCTAGGTGCCTCACAGATAGTCCAAGTTCCACTATTTTCTCCCACATATGGAAGGCCTAGTTTGGTTCCATGGAGCTTCCACAGCTGTTGGTCTAGAACCATGAATTTCCACAAGCTTGGTTCGGCTGTCTCTGTATATTTCTCCATCATGATTTTTACCTCACTTGCTCATATATAGCCTCTTCCCTCTTTTTGATTGGTTTATTTAGTTCTTTGTTTCTAACATCATTTCAGTTTGACTCTTCTTCAGTAAGTGTATTTTTTTTATTGAATTTTGTGTTCATATCTTGGATTGACTTTTTTATTTCCTTCACCTATTTGGACTTGTTCCCTTAGAGTGTATTGATGTATTCGTCAGTTCTTTGAACATAGATGTTCTTTGTGTTATATTAAGGCAGAATTACCATTTTTGGTTTTTCTTTATTTGTGGACTGATTATTTGATTTATTTTGTTTTGTAGTGTTGTATAATATTCAATATATTTAATTATTTAAGTCAAGCACAGTTAGATGACAAACTTTTGTGCATATTTTTCTAACTTAGTCCTGCATGCTTCATAGATGGTATCCAGACTTTGAGATTAGTAGGTACACAATAAATATTTGTTGAACTGATAATAGTTTTTGTGTGTAGAACTAGCAGAGATTCAGATTTTGCTGTTCATTGTTCTTAAACTTTTTATAATGTGAGCAATGAATTCTTCAGCACTAATGGAACTCTGCAAGAGCCAAACCCAGAGAGGGCTAATTAAAAATCATGCACAATCAGAGCCAGAGGTTCCAAATTGGAATTTTTGTCATACTAATGTGCAGCACTGAGTAGGTTGCTTAACCAATCCACAGTTGCTTGTAGTCAAATCAGAATCCATCTCATATTCATAGTTCATGAATTTACCATCATAAAGCAAATTAGTATATGTAAATCAATAAAATAGGTTATACTATATCTTTACTTTCTTATAAATGTCAGGTTTATTAAATGTTTGTGTTTAGGGACTGACTAGAGAGATGGGTCACCAGTTAAAAGCAATTTTGACTCTTCCACCAGAGGATCTGAGTTTTGTATCCAGGACTTGCATCTGGCAGCTCACAGCTGGCTGTAAGTCCACATCTAGGAGATTTGAAGCCTCTGGTTTCTGTGCATGTCTGCACTCACATGAACATACCCATACACATTATTAGAAATAAAATTTTGTTAGATTTTGTTGGAATCTCAATCACTCTCCCAGTAATCTATGTAGTTTTCACAAGTTTACATTAGTTGTTCAGTGCTGAATAACAATGAAGACCCTTAAGTTGTGGGAACTCCTTCAGCCAATTTCCTTTAAGATACTGTCCAATTTGGGCATGGTCTCATATACTATAATTTCAGATGAAAACCAAAAAGCATGTGTGGCCCGTTTTCTGCTGGATTTGGTTCCAGTTCCCCATACATGCAGAGGACTGTGGATCGCTACCCTTACTGTGAGTTTATTCCCAATAGATAAACCTTTCTTATACTCCATTCTGGTCTACTTTGGAACTCTTTGATACTTCTCCACCTTTACTTACATCATTGTCGTACTGGAATTTTAAAATAGAATATACAATTTGATTCCCTTTCAATGTAGAAAGGGTTTTTGGAAGTCAGGAATAACCTAAACATTCAAGATTTAGTGTACATGACTAATTAGCCAAATCCAACTCAAATTTAAGTAGTCAAAGCCTTTGATCATAAAGTAAACTTTTATTCTACATTTGGAATTATGTAGATTTCCAGAATAACTTCCCAGCACCATTCTCCTGCAAAAGTAAGCAGTTCATTTTAGCTGTGAAATTTGTTTTTTTGACATTTGCATCTATCCTTAAAAATGCTTGCCCCATATTGATCCATGGGGACTTTTCCCACAATTGTGTCAGAAGAATTCTTGCTAATCTAGATTCCACATCCTGCACCTATGGGTAATAGACCCTGTGGTAGTTCTTCTTACCACAAGACTACCACTCCTTGTTTGAAGACAAGGAGAGCAAAGTCTGAATTCTCTTGGATATTATTGATGACTTTGGAGACTTTCTTCGTTCATAATGGGTGAGTTAAGTATTTGCTGCTCTGAGTTGTAGCAATTACTGGAGGAAATCTGGTACTAAAATGAGGTTCTTCTCTGAAATTTCACAGCTACCTCTGTCACAGGTTAGGCTGACCAAGGCACACCAAAGGCACAGCCCAGTTTTTGAAGAATTAAGATGCAGGAGTCTTTTAGTTTTGACATCTTTGTGAGTTAATTAGCTGTTTTCATCTTATAGTAGCATCTATTTCAAATAGGAACACAGTGCATGAGCTTCTGCAATCTTCCAGCGAACTACACTAAGCACTTGCCTGAAAAGTACCATTAGGCTGACTTGTCGAAGCACCCTTATAAGCAGAAATACCAGCAGAGCAGAGACTGAGGTCTGAACCACAGATAGCTGTAAAGAAATTTCTGTTTCATTGACTCATTTTGTGAATGAGATAATATCCAAGTGAAGTTATCAGTAGGAAGTGGAGGGGAAAAGCCCAAACCAGGCTGGGAGTTGCTAGCTCACCTCACTATTAAGTGCTATGTTTCCCATCTACTGTTTGTCTCTGGTGTGTATCATAGAAAAAAAATCATCAGCAGATGATATATATATATATATATATATATATATATATCAGAAATTGTTAAATCATTCTTATCTCTTTGAGAGAATTACTACAGTTTTCCAGATTCTAAAAGGTATCTCTAGTGTTAATGAATTAAAACTCTTTTAATGGGTAGAAATAAAGAATTCAGTGGAGCATGTGGAGGGAAGAAGACACAATTGAAGAGAAGAAAGGATCAGAGAATGGAAACAAATGCATTAAAAAGTAAATATTATTGGTCTGTCACCATGATGCAGAAACTAATTATTTCCATGAATCTGAAGAAACTAAGAGCAAATAAATTTCATACGTCATTGTAGTAGCTCAAGAATTGCTATAGTCATTGTCATCGCCACTGACAATGGCATTAGGTCCAATTTGCCATCTACCAAGGATTATTTTTCAAACACCTGTACTAGATTCAGGATATATATAGTGAATGAGAAACAGACCTTTTTAGTAAGATCCCACAGTCTCTTGTAAAGTTAGGTATTAATATTTAACCATATGAATAATAAATATGATATTATTGCTCATTTAAGTGCTAATGAAAGTGTGTATTGTTCTACAAGTGTGGAAAATTAGAGGGCTGGATATTATGTGGCAAGAAGAAAGACTTATTTGTAAAGAATGAATTAATATTAGCAAAGTTAAAGGTCAGAAGGGCTGGATAGAGCATTTTCACTTGGGGAGAGTATTGGGGGGTTTTGAGAGCGCATACAGCATTTTAGTGATCAAAACACTCAGAGTCACTGAAAGATGAAACTAGAGGTGACAATTGAACCCTCATCATCATTAAGGGATAAAACTGGAGGTGACAATTGATTACTCTGGCTCATTTTGTTTTGGATTTTATTCAGAGATCAATACATAACTGCTAAAGTAGTCTGAGCATGGATATCATCATGATATTATCCATTACAAGGTTATTCTGGCTGTGGGTAGGTCAATTGGCTCTTCGTTATAGCTCTGGTGAGAAGAGAAGGAAACTGGGTGAAAAGACACATTCATTTAGGGGTCAAAAGAAGTGGCATTGAGAGTAGTTGATAAAAAACAGGACACAGACACTGGCAGGAAGTTAATAGATTATTCGTGCTGCTGGTAGACTGGTACTATTGTAGGGCAAGGACAGCCACTCCAGACAATAAGCAAGTTAGGAAACAGGCAAGTGCAAGTCTAGAGGTGGTTGTTACACTAGCAAACCATAGTGACTGCTTTCTAAACATTCTTCTCATATTTCATGGATTTTTTCTAATCACTTTATAGAGTGATAACTAACTCGTACCACAAAACAGATGTAGATGTATCTCAAATTTGTGCTTTGCTCAATAGTGTCCATAGCAACAGTTTTAAGTAAATGATTAATGAAGAGAGAAAAATTGACTTAGGACACAGGAAAATGGAAGAATACCAACACCACCACTCTTGACAAAGCATTTGGAAATCTATCTACAGAGAACAGTGTAACAGGTCTTTATTAAGTCATGTTTGAAGTGGATACTTGTTTAAATTCTTGTCTGTCTATGTGGACATGATGCCCCGGAGTACCTCTTCGGTGCTAATAGGAAGAGATTTGATAGACTGCCCTGTCCAGCACGCTACTGAAGTATCAATGAATTTAATCCATTATATCCATTATATAACCATATTCCGTGTAAGTAGTTGTGTAAGAGCACGATCCAAGATCTTCAAGCTAAATTTTGGTTCATAAGTGACCTTCACACCATGGTCTACAAACTAAATCTTTTTTTTTTTTTAAAAAGAGCTCAAACTGATTTTTTAAAATATTGTTCTGCAAAAGTTCCATGTGTTATTAAAACTGAAACAACAATGAGACATCTATCTTGTAGCACTCCTCCCCAGTGTAGTACGAGGAAAAAGGTGGAAAAGCTTTTATTGACTGAGTGCTCTACTACTTAAAAATATGTGTTTATAAGTTAATTACATCAGCTGTTTCATGATAGTGACGGAAAGCTGACAAGCACATCTGCAAGCATCAATTTGAATAGAAATAATTTAGGAAATATGCTTGTGGGAAAGACTCCAAAATAAGATAGTGATTCAAACAGGTTCGCACTTTCGAAAGACACTCCTGGGCAGAGGGTAGAGTGCAAGTAGACTTGAAAGGTGTAAGTAAGCTGTTTCATGCGGGTGGGAACTTGGTAATTAGTGTCTGTGCAAACAAATTTGGTCGTAGCATAGAGGACAGATGAAGGCTAGTTTTACCAAAGGCAAGTCATTTCTAGAACTGATTTTAGGTTGTATAGCATGATTAATAATTTATCCAACAGTTTCCCATTAATTAACTCTACAGTTTTTTTTGCTGGTATTTAAGCAGTATCTATCACACAATTATTCTTGCTGTCTTACTCTGAATTTTCTTTCTCCTGTTCTTCTTAGCAGTGGCCTCAATGTGGGGCAAGCAATATCAAATTCATGCTATGATGAATATGTGTTGAGAAATTGCTGAACCAGCTTTGGGGGCCTCAAGAAGCACATAGTTAAGAGGAAATAGAATTGCATTTATAAAGCCACACTCAGAATTATGAAATAAATGCTACAATAATGCTCACACCCAAAGGATGACCATATATATCTTAGAAAGTAGAATTCTTATAAATATGGGTTCAACTAAAACAGGCAATAGTTCTAAATTGCAAGTATGTCACTTAGTAGAGGCAGGCATACTATGTCTTGGAAGTGTTTATTTGTCTACTAGCTCTGCTTTTTTTGTTCTTAGCTCATAAGTGCTTATTCCAATGATAATTACCCCTCTGACAAAAATAAAAAGTTCCCAAGACATCAAGTCAGTATTTCTGAACAAGTAGTTGAATGTTAGAGTCAGCTTAGGAATATTCAAAGGGTCTAGGTTCTCAAGTTCTATCTCCATATATTTCTGATTTATATAGTTTAGGAAACAGATTGAAATCTTAAGCACTTTTTATTAAGTATAATTGCTTTTGGAAAGGTGCATGGAAGTACATGTGAATTGGAAACACAAATCATTCATATCTAAATTAAATAATTAAAAATTATAAATCTCATAATATGCAAGATTGAGAAGCATTGAGCAGACAGCTCAAGACCTCAGAATGCAGACTTCCTTTCCAAATGTGGTGGAAGTAAGAAGGGAAGTTTCTGCTGATCCCTTGGCGAATGTAACATCTTGTCCTGGGATAGAAGAAAAGAGGGTAGAACTCTGAGCTGTGGTTTTCTGGAAATTAGCAGAGTAGAGGAGCAAAGAAACGGCCAAGAAATAATGCAGTGTTAGGGAACTGAGGTAGATCAGGGTGGCTGGAGGATGAGAGAGTTGGAGTCGAAAATCTAGCATGTACAGTGACAGATAGAACCATACACTCCACAACAGCAAAGCATTTCATTTATAGAGTAAGGTAATATTAATCTGCATCCTTGTGCTTTTATGACCCTAGACATTAGCAATTCACAACTCCATATTTAACAATGCCAGAAAAATGACATAATTAATATAACATGCACATATGATCTGTTACATTCACTTTATAATATTTTAGGTGGTTTTTAGAGTTTTCATATATCCATTCTGAATATATTACATCAAATAATTCCCAACAATTAAAACTGTCAAATAATTCTCTTTTATGTAAGGATTATCTACTTCTTAAACTATGTGAAATATTTTTAGATCTTCCAGTAGCATAAGAAGGAAGTGAAAATCATTATCAGAAGCAAAGATAAGCTTTTATTTCAGGTGTATATGCACTCAGAATATAAAATTCATCATAATATAAATAATTATGCTTGTCATTTAAAATGATAATTATCTCATTTACATGTCTATGACTTTTAAAATACATCATACTACTTCAGTAAATTACGTTCTGGATCATATCAGTGTCTCTTCAAGAAAATGAAGTTAAATCTTCTTAGTAACCAGCAGCTTAATTTTCATTAGGCTGGCTATTCGATAATTAGTCTTGAATCATAAATCAAACTCCAACTCTTCTAGTTTCTTAATTGAAAATTATTGTTTCTTGGCTTTCTCGTTAGAAGTGCAGCAAGTGTGAGTGTGATTGATGTAGAATCTGGTGCACACAGTTTGAGACAGTCAGAACTTGATAGATCATTGCCCAGAAGGGACTTGTAATTGTGGATGGTCAGGAATCTCCAAAGTTAAGATGTGTTCTTAAAAGTTCAAGTATAGAGGGAACACTGACCTACTAAATTCATCTGACACTGACCGCCTTTGTCTTCTTTATTCTATTAGAATCTATTTGCATATTCCAGTGACTTCAAAGACATAAGTTATTGAAAAAAACACTGAACACTTTGTTTGATGTAGAAATATGAAAATATTTAATACTCATGTCCTGAACTAATATTGAATTTGTTGATATTTTAGATCAATGTGAAAATATTGACTACAAAACACTCTTCTCATCTGACAGCTCATCCAAGAGAACAGATGGCTACCCCAAGTATTGCCCCAGTCTTAAAATCATTTCAAACATGATACTGATGAGGCCAAATAAAAGACTTTGCAAATAATAAGGAAAATATTGCTTCATTGAGTGGCTGCAGCTTGTTGCCATTTTTTCTTTTGACAGTCTAAGAGGGTTTGTGGAGAACTCTGGTCATGTTTGCAGTTCTTTAGTTCAGAACAGCCACGGGGTTTTCCAACATTCATTTCTTGTTTCCTAGTGACTTGGCAGCCAGGCCCTGATGAGGGACACAGCAGGGAGTACTGGAAAATGCACCATAAATTTCAATGTGTGAAGTCAAAAGAGCTTAAAAATATCTGGGCACAAGAACCATGGTTGGAGTTTGAAAATCCTTTGGACAAATATACCCTGAAATAATTACTGCATTTTACCAGCTCTATGAATAAAGTGGAGGGAGTGCTCTGAGGGCCTTGCCAATAGTTCATAAACACTAAAGGCGATATTATTTCATCCAGAATAATCACACCATTATTATGTGCTTTAGTTATATAAAACTTTCTCTGTGGCACATTAAATGACTTTGGTTCACTTTATTAAAGTTATTTAGCTATATCTTTTTGACAAATTATGGTACAAACTAAAATAAGAATTACCTACAATACTTATGGAGATGTGATAGCTAGAAATTATGTCTTAGAATTTAAGATATCACAAGGAAAAAATATATCAAAATGACTTTTGTGAATAAATTTTCTAAATATTTTAGATATTTTATCTCATCTTTGAAGTTAGTTATAACTGAACTCCAATATTATTCTTTATTTTAACATTCATATTTTGAAAAAAATTGTATACAAGGCTAACTCATCAAGCCTGATTCCTGAGTTTTGACATTAGAGAAGCAATTAAAATCCATATTTGTTTGAATACAGTTGTGGGCAGGCTTACTAACTGCCTTCTTGCAATCCTGAGTCTATGAGCAGCTGTGGACTTTCTGGGCAACAGTGTTTTTAAAGTTTCTGAAAATTGGCAACATTTCAAAATCCAGAAATAGCACATGAAAATCTGAATTTATGACTTACTTTTAGAAGCAGAAAATGACAAGGTATTTTTGCAAAAATGTATTCATAATTGAACAGCAGTTTCCTTTTTGAAATACAATTATTTTTATTGAACAGTCTATAAGAGAAAACTTTAAAGGTGATCCTGAAGAACAAGTCTTCAGATGCACTTCCAAGTTTCTCTTTGGAAATGTCAGGCTGATTTATGTCCAAGAGAATGCAGAACCAAATGGCTTTTCTCTCTTCAGGAGAAAATGTGCTCCCGAAGAAGCAAGCACCACTTAGTTTTTCTGCTTCTAATGGCAGTGTTACTAAAGGTTTCCAGCAAAAATCTCCAGATTGTGAGATTTACATACTTCAATATTTTCAGGGGAGGAAAATTTCATGACTCTCACATATATATTAAAAGTATACAAGCCCACTAAAATGAGTACAGCATGCTAAATTTTTTGTCATTTAAAAAGTCATACCTAATTTATTACTCTTGCCAAGGCTGGAAATCTTTTTTTCCCTTTTATTCCTTTTATATACCAAGCACAATTACCTCCCCATTCCTCTTCTGCAGCTTCCCTTCACCTCCTATCCACATCTCAGAAAGGATAAAGTCTCCCATGGAGAGTCAAGTAAGTCTGGCATATCGAGTTGAGAAGGCTGGAAATCTTACCCCAAGCCTTACTTTATAGTCAGAGCCCTGTCCTAATAATTTAAAAAATATCTTTCTATTCATTCCATGATAATGTCATATTTGGATCATACTCATCCCTCATTCCTCTCTTTTATCTCCCAAATGACTTTTAATTTTTTTATGTAAATAACATTTTTCATTTATTTTGCATACCAACCAGTATCCCCTCCCTCTTCTCCTCCTGTCCCCTCCCCTTTCCCATCTACCCTCCTCTCCATCTGCTCCTTCTCTATCTCTACTCAGAAAAGGACAGGCCTCCCATGTGCTTGTACAAGCCATGGCACATCGAGGTGAGATGGGACTGCACTCCTCCCCTTATGTCGAGGTGGCGTGAGGTAATCCAGCACAGGGTACAGGTTATCAAGAGCCAGCTGATCTCTGAGAGTCTTGTCCCAGAAAGGGAGGACAGATTGTACAACCCAGGGGGATCATAATGGGGGAAACCACAGATTTAGTGAGCATTAAAGGTTTTCGCCTTTAGACTCCTTTCAGGGTTCAATTAAAGAAGACACCGATAGCTAAAGGAGGCTAGAAATCTGAAGGTAAAGATTTGAGGGGTAGCCGGGCGGTGGTGGCGCACGCCTTTAATCCCAGCACTCGGGAGGCAGAGGCAGGCGGATCTCTGTGAGTTCGAGGCCAGCCTGGTCTACAAGAGCTAGGTCCAGGACAGGCTCTAAAAAAGCTGCAGAGAAACCCTGGGAATGGTCTGTCCATGTTTCTTTATTCTTTGCTCTTTAACCCGTCATTTCTCATTGTTTCACCCATTACTTGTTCTCTTTGTTCTACATTCTTCTTAGTTCTACATTGTTCTTCCTTGTCTTCATTACGAAATACTACCAGTCATATATTCATATATACCCTTACAACAAGCAATTCCCCAGCTCTAGCAGGTTCCACGGCCAGAATTCTTTTGCCATAGAAAATGAGATAAGAGTTTTCACACACACACACACACACACACACACACACACACACACACACACACACACAGAGAGGGGGGGCAGAGAGAGAGAGGCAGAGAGAGAGAGAGAGAGAGAGAGAGAGAGAGAGAGAGAGAGAGAGAGAGAGAGAGAGAGAGAGAGAGAGAGAGAGAGAGAACACGTCCAGTGCACTTCTTAATGGAGAAAGGGTTAGTGAAGAAAGGGAATGAAATCATCAGGGAATTCTAGAGGGGAAGGCTAGTGTGTTATGGTACATTCTTAGGTGGTTAGTAAAGAGCCAAGGAGTTTATTTCCAGTAAAATTATGAATAGGGCACAGATTGTTTAAATCAGCACACCACTTCTTTTCTCCCAGTATGCATAGAGGTTGTGAGGTAACTAGGCAACCTAGGGGAAGCTGATGGCTCTTCATCAAATAGCACATGCACTGGACACTGCAGCTTCTGTTGGCCTAGGTCTGGAGTTAGACTTACTGCTCTAAGCAAAGAAGAGATTCATGCCTCTAACTTATCAGTTCCAGGCAATTCTGTTGTCAATCATTCTGATCGTGGGTGTTGTTGGGTAAAACCAGGGCAGCAGCTTGGGCAGGTGGTAATTCTATGCCCTTGAAGATCTGTGAATATCTTAAATGGGATGCTCTTTGCCTGGACCCTAAATTCTGACCAAATATCTACTGATAAAGATAATTACAAGAAGGCAGGTCTCTGTCGTTACCTAGGGAAGAGGAATGGAGACCTGGCAGTGGGGAACTGTTCTGAACTAGGGAATTAATTCCCAAATATGTAACAGAAAGGGAGCAAAAAATCTACAGCAAAGCTCAGCCACTTTATTCACAAAGCAATAACACCAAAAAGCCTGGCCTTTTGGTTTAGCCTTTACCAGATCCTTGGTTCTGATAAGTCACTCTTGAAAAGATGGCTCAGCAATTACTGTATAATGTTGTGGCTTGTAGGACACAGAGACAGCGGACCTAAGCTCACCTGAGAACATGGATATTGGACAGTAAGGAAGCCTGCATTCAACTGACCTAGACCCTCTGCATGTGTGTGACAATTTTAAATGTGAATATAACTGGAAGCATGTGAGGATTCTCTTATACACATATGCACACACACATACACACATAAATGTGATTCATCAGTGTTTATAACCAAATTTAATATGACTAGACAATTTAATGGATTATTCCTTTTGTACCCAAGACCTTTACTGGGTGCTTAAAATCTGAAAGTCTGGGCTTTGCATTTATACATATTGCTACAAGTATCTTGTTTTAATGTAGGTCTATGGTGAAATGGGAGCATTTGCATTTTCTAAGTATTACCTAGAAAGATCTTGTTTTAAAGTTGTCGATGGTGCAGTGGGAGCACACATGGGAGTCAGTTCTCAGAAGGACTCAGGAAGCCAACGGTCTACTAGAACTGTCTAAGACAAAATTTAAAAATATTGGCTAGGGTAAGTTGCAATGTTCATTATGAAAAGGAGGAAATGAATATAATCTTATTGTTGTGTGTCTATCCCTATACCTACTTTTCTTACCTATGTTTATATTCGTTTAAGTCAATTTATATAAATATGCTCTTTATAGACTATAACTCATGTAGTTGATATCATTATTTTTCTCACTTTAAAAGATACAAAAACTGAAACATGGTAGAAAAATAATTGACATGATCGTATGACATATCCAAAGTAACATATTTAGAGTATTTTATTATCTTTCTCTTTCCAGACCACAGTATCAATAGCTTCATGTAATGAGAGAAAGGGTTCATGGCTGAGCAGTTCAATTTGATAACCACTAGAGAATATGGCAGCAGAGCATTTGAAATGTGACTAGCATGATTGAAGTAATGCATCTTAAAATTTGGGTGAAGAGTTTAGTTCAGTGATAGCCCTTTTGACTGGCATGCCTAGGGTCTCCATACTGACAGTAAAGTGAATGGCTGAATAAATAAATAGACAAAAAATTTAATAAGAAATTGCAATTTTAATGGACTTAAATTTAAATAACCACCCCTCAAAAAGAGGAAAGCAGAGAAGAAACAGGACAAAAGTATAGATTTTTGGGGAGAATATAGAAACTGGGGATTAGCCCACGTGGGAAAATGGGACATATATGATCAGTGTTTTAATCTTTTTTGAAAAAAAAACTTTTAAGTTTGCATTTTAAATATGCCTAGCAGAAATTGGTTTAGGAATTTTCTGAGAATCTAACAACATATTGTTTTAGCAATTTAATCACTATTTAAATATGAGGTGTTAGTTGTCTAGCAGAGACTTTACGACAGTTGTTTCATCCAGATGTTGAGTGTTACTGTTTGTAAGCACTGGAATTTCCTACTGTGAAAATAAAATTTATCATGAAGACATTTGAAATATAAAGATCCACTATTCCTTTTTATTAGAGACTTATTAAGAACCTGGTATTTATTTGTTGTATGTATGGGTATTTTCTATATATCCAGTTTACAAAATAATGTTTTACTAAAATCTCAAAGTTGGATAATTAGATTCAATATTTACTTTTGTAAGAAATTTCTTTACCATAAGTGTAACAATGTTAATATTTAAGTAACTCCCTAATGACTGCAAAATAATGAAAATGTATTTAGAAATTTTGTTCTTTTTATGTTTTTTGGACATGTATGCAGTCAACATATGTAATTCTTCGTATGACAAAAATGTCCATGTTTTAAAATAATATGGGATAGAAATGTAGAGAAAAAATATTGATTTTCTATAACCTTGATACATGACACATATATGTCTGTAAATACTCACACATATATATTCTAGAGTCTGTCAGTCTTTAGTTTTCTCTGTTTCAAATACTGCAAAATAAGCATTAAATTTAAAAGGGATCAGAGCACTTTTTCATGGTAATATTTGATTTTAACAAACAAAAAGGATTATCTATAACTTTCAAATTTTGAGTATGAAGAAAAACATTAGATGCAGCTTTTAAATCACATAGCAAGTCTTTAATGTACTATTTATGACTTTGATATAAAAACCGTGCTGACTGCTATTCTTTTTCTTTCAGAGCTTTATAGTACTTTAAGGAGAAGAGATAGACCAACTTGGGGGTGTTAGCTATATTGCTGGTGCATATTGACACTGATTATTTTTAGTCCCATAATTCCCTTTACTTCTCTGGGTTTCTGCAGTTACTCCGTATTGTTATATTTACACTTGAAGATTTGGACCTAGGAACCATACATGAAAGAGAATATGCAACATGTGTCTTTCATGGTCTGAGTTACCTGAGTGTAATCTTTTCTAATGTCCACCCATTTATCTGCAAATTTCATGTCAGAGGACAGCCTGAGGTGTACTTACTTTGTACATGACTTGAGGTAAGAACTTTTGTTGTTCAGCACTGCATATGACAGGCTAGCCCCATAATGAATCATCTAGGAAAAGATTTACATGTAATTACATTGATCATAAGAAAAATGATAATAAACAGACCTGGAAGCTGCCATGTAGGCTGATGTGTACCAATGACCATGCCTGGGTGTGACTTCTATAAACTAACTACAGGACCTACCTGCCAGGACAGATAGGACAACTTATGCAATAGTAATATTCCTGTCAGAGAGTCAATGGGTTTCTGATTGAATTCAAGGCCTGTGTTACAAAAGGAAAGCCATTCTGCTGTGGGTCCCACAGCACTCACCCCCTTTAAAAAAGAAAAGAACTCTGAATCTAATATCCTTTGTTTAGCTTTTTGTTCAGACCATTATTCATAACATATTGTAACCAACACTCTAAACAAAGATAAATATTCATAATCCATTTTTGGGAATGTGGGCATAATTTTTCAGGCTACAGTCTGATGACTGGGGGTGCTGGTAATTTTACAGGGACATAAAGAAAATTCAGAATTATGGTCAAGTCCTGACTGGAAAATTCTGTAAGGCTTGAAAATCTCAGCCAGCAGTCTTGAAACTGTTCTGGATATAAAACTCGAAGGAAACTCCAATAGAGGTCCTCTGAAATGTTGGATCATATGGGCCATCCACTCCTATCAGAGATTTCTCAGGGGTCTTCTTTGATTAAACATGATTTTTCTTAGCCCAGAATGAATCCACAGCTTCTCTTCCTGTGGAAATAAAACTAAACCTCTTCAAATCTAACATATCTTTTGATTTAAATTTTGGAGTCAAAGAATTTTCACAATATGTATGTTGGATCAATCCAGCAACATTTATAATCAAATATCTTTTAGCAGCTGTTGTTCCTTCCTCAGCATTCAAACAATTCAAAGAGAGCATAATAACACACAATATCCAGATTCTCTGTGTGTTTTCCACCTTTACATGGCTTTATTTCAAATTCTATTTCTTATATTTTTACTTTTAATTTTTGGCTTTTTGAGAGAAAGTTTCTCTGTGTATCTTTGGCTGTCTTGGAACTTACCCTGTAGACCAGGTTGTCGTTGAACTCATAGAGATCTACCTGCTTATGCCTCCCAAGTGTAGGGATTAAAGGTGTATGACACTACACCCAACTACTCTCATTTTTTCTTTTTTCTTTTAAGAAATTTATCCTTTTTCTTTTCTCTCCCAAGCCTACATATATTTTTAAACACACTGTAAACCATTTAGAGGTTTTCTTCATCTTAATTTATCTTTACTGTATGTCTTTCTTATTTTGACCACATGAGTCTTTAATTTGCTAAGCTAGGATTAAAGCCATGGCTTTGATAACTGGATTCACCCCATTCCTTAGCTTTCTGAGAGTCTAGCCTCATTGCAGAAGATTGTTTATCCTGTGCATTAGAAATATACATTGTCATTCATATCAGTAGCATAATTACAGTTCAGAAGTGACTGGAAAATAATTTTTATAGTTGGTAGTCACCACAACAAGAGGAACTATATTAAAGGGTCACCACATTAGGAAGTTTGAGAAGGAATCTCATAGAACATATCAGATAGAAAGAATAAAAGACTGTAGTTGTCAATTGTGTTTCTTATTTATGCATAAAAATACAATGAAAGGTACATCAGCAAGAAAAAGGCTAGCTCATTTGGAGAGCTTGGGACACTAAACAGAAAGCAAAAATAGAAACAGTTTGCTTATTTATATTTTATTCTTTATTTTGTTTGGTAAGTCTATATAAGTGTATTATGCATTAAAAATAAATTTAAAATTGCAAATCAAAAGACCAATAAATAAATTTATTAGATAAAAATAGCATATTGGCCAGTAAGGGTTGAGAGCATTATAGATATTTTAGATTTACAAAAATCAGTAACCATGTATGTTGTTATTGCCTTAAAAATAGTATTATACTCTTTAGTACATTCTGTTATAGAAAATGCTGATTTCCTATAAAAAAGAAAAACTTTACCTTACAACACATTTTGGTAAAAAATATATTTAAATAGATTCTATTTAATGAACCTGTACCTTCATATAAATAACATATTTATTAGTGCCGTTCAATGACCCTGTAAGTGCAAATCTATGTATTTATATAAGTGGGTTGGTAATAGACTAGTGGTTGTGGGTGGATCTAGTAACATTAAACTCTAAATAGGTTATGGATCTTTTGTAACTGGGTTTGAATAATTTGTACCTAACAAATATGCCTGCTGGCAACTAAATACATAGGAGGGTAGACCATGGTAGACGTGCCTCAGTAGACAGTGCCAAGCCCCATGCTTGGTGGGTAATGATAGTGTACTATCAGAGGAATTTATTTTAAAATATCAGATGCAATATTAAAAAGCAAGTGTTCCTTTTTTATTCCTTTTTTAATGGTTGAAAATTTTTGTTTCCTTGCTTCTTGAAACCTTTATTTCCCCTTAGACAAATTCCTCTAACACTAAGGACTCTGTCATTAAGTGGCAAAATAGCATTGGCTGGCTCCCTGGCTTTTGACTAGGGTCTGGGAATCATGATGCTTCAACAGAACGATGGCAAAAAATGAATGGGGATGACGGATTCTTCTTAAGTTTGTATAAACTCCACCCGCATTTCCAACAGCCTCATTACCAATATGACTTTGCCTCTTTTTAGATATTTAATCCATCAACTGTTCTTTGTTCTTCCACCCAACTTTCTGTGGAGCTAAAACATATTATCATGGTCTTTATCTGGAGTGCCAAAGGCAAGGCAATACCAAAGAAAATAAAAGCAAGAAGAACATAGAAAATGAAGCCTCTTTGTGATCTCTCTTCTATATTTATGTGTAAGAATGAGGGGTAAATATGTATCTGATAGCAAAGAGGCTATTACATATTAATTTTTAAAAAACATTTAGAGTTGACAGCGATTGCTCCTCCAACATCCTCCACATAATACTGTACTGAGCAATAAACATTGTTTATTAATGAAATGCATCACTTAGGCTGTCAGGGTGCCCTGATATTTTTCTGTAAATACTTTACACATGGTGCTTCCCTTCAAGACAGAAAAAAAGAATGGAAGAAAAAAAAAGTAGAGTAACAATTGTGTGCGATTTGAGGGGGCCGCCTGTTTCTCTGTATGGAAGTAAAAGATGCCCTACTTAATTACGAAGAGATCAGTCCCTACAGTCAGAGTTCCCAACTCTAGAGCAGACACATCTTTATCTTCAGGCCCAAACACACTTATTACATAGATATATTAATTGCAACTAGGCCCTTGCTCTGAAAGCTTGTTCCTTGATATTTTATTCTTTAATATCCAAGCTCTATCTTATCCGTAATCTCAACCTTGGGAGACTGAGGCAGAGGGATTAGGAGGCTCAGAAATTCATTGTTAGCCTTGATTACATAACAAACAGCAAGTTTGAGGCCAACCTGGGAAACCTGAGAACAATCTCAACAAAACCCAAAATTAAAATTACAAAAAGATTTAGGATTTAACCTAGCAAAGTACTGAGTAGAAATGGTGTTTTTCACACTTCAGTTCTGCAGTCACCCAGTAGCAGGATGGAATCATCATGCCAGGTTTTTGTCAGAAGATTCTGTGTAAGGATCGTAAGGCTAACCGATTGCACCCCTGGCGCTCCCGGTCAGAAGATTCTTATGATGAAACTGAGACAGAAAACTGAAGCCTACCTTCATCCTACCTGCTGACTGCAGAGTCTAATGTGTTTAGCTTTTTCAGCAAATAATGCAGAGTTTTTCATTGCTTTCATATGCTGATCGTTTTTGAACCTTTGAACTCTGACAGGAAGAAGATACCCTCCACGTCTAAGTGATCATCTGTTCTATTTTAGAAGGTGAAAGGAAGAGATTTCTTGCTAGTAGCATTGCTTTCTCAAAAGCTGATGGGAGAGTAAAATAATCCAGATGTAGAAAGCTTATTAGATGTTGGGGGATATAATAAGAGTCTGGGACTCTTTGGAAGTGTTTGTCTGGATGTCAAATCAGGCCACTTATTAGATGTTGAAGGTTAAGTCTACTGCTTTCCTTCCTGCCAAGCATTAGCAAGATTTTGTGGCTTATTATTTATTTTTATAATTTACTTCAAGTCTTGAAAGGGGATGAATTCTTGTTATGCATCTGTCAAGTCAGGGTTGTGTGTGGAAGCTGATGTCCTGAGTTCTAACCATATTAATTGCTGGATAAAGACTATAATCCTTCTCTCTTTGAAGCCTGGGCCTGATTTTTAGGCAACACTTCAAAAGCAGAGAATGACTAAGGAGGCATATTTCCTACCATCTTTGAGTTGGCGTGATTCACTCAGCTTGCGTTAAAGCACATGGGCATTACATATTTGGCTTTCCAACCAGTTTATTTTAATATTAGAAAGCAAAAGAAAAGGCTTTCTGTGACCCAGAATTTGATCTGTAATTTTTCTCTGAGTTATTTTGATGGGTTAAAACACCTTTGCAATGGAGACACCCAAATCATTCTTTTCTTACAATATTAAATACATCTCTTTCCTTTCCCCCTTCCCTTTTCCTTCCTCCCCGTCTCTCACTGCCCCATTACGCCTTTCTCCTTTCCTGCATGTTTTGTTGCAGTATAATATGATGCTATTGTTTGTCTGCGTCTGTTATGATTAATGAAAAAACCTACATAAATAAGACATTTCAAACATTCTCCAATTGTTATAGTCCCTGGAAACCTTTTAAAACATGATTTTTTACAATTTTTTTTTAAATTTATACCAGAGGAAGCATTTTTTTTAAGCTAAGATTTTGAAGTAAGGAAAAGTGAGGTGTAAACTTTCTCTGAACATCAAAAGACAAAACAAACAAGCAAACTAAAAGCCAAAACCAAAAGCAAAATTAAAACACAGCAATCAAATCCACCTAGAACAAAGTGGGAAATGATTCAAATGAAGTCATGGCCAGCATAGAACTTTTGCATGGTGTCTCTCCATGTCGTGCTCCGGCTATAGGGCGGTTCTCAGGGAGGATTTCCCAAGTGCGTTAGCATGCTATGTGGGAGAAAGATCAAAGAAGGGCCCTGATGCATGGTCTTATGAGATTGTCATTCACTCTATCATGGCTCATTTGCGCAAGATTTTCATGTAATATGAGCCTTTGTTTGGATGGCAGTGGACTGACATAAAGATCATCGGGTGTCCTAGCTGGTCAGTCTGTGGGGTATCTCCGTCCCAAAGAACTTGCCAATCATAAAAGGTAACTGTTAATCAGTTGTGCATTGGCCGTTTCCCTCCTCGACTGCTTTTCCTTGTTTTCAGGTGGAAAACTTCTTAAATGTGAACAGATAGCATAAAAATCAGACAACGCCTACCTGTGCTAGATTAGATGCAGTCTAAACAGGCAGTTTCAGATCCCCTATTCAAAAAAGCCCATTAGGAGCTGTTTTCGTCAGCTGCTTTTTCTCCTGTACTTTCTGCCACGGTTATTTTGATGTTAAAATAACTGGAAGAGTTGAGAAGTTATGCCTGAGCTACATTAAAAACTTTTCCTGAAGCGCTATTTATGTTTTTCTTGTACTTAGTTTCACGGCTCTGCCTAGAATCCATATTTACAGATCCCAGGCACGCACATTCGTCATCTCTTTATGCACCATCAGATCAGGAGGGAGAAGTGCTGCTGCTATTTCGATGGCGTTTAAGAAAGGAAATAAAAAAAAGTGTAAAACTTCTAGCTGATTGTGTGGCTTTAACTATTAAGAATACTGACTTGTTAATGCTACCCGGTATTCCACCATACCAAATGTATGTGTAACAAGAAAAATTATAATGCCTTGTGAATATGAAATTAAGTGGAAGAGACACCAATGAAAACTACACTAAAACATAATCAATCACATTTTAGTTTCTGATCTGTTTTCTCAGTAAATACATTTTAAGTCTGGAGATGCCACCCAGTTTTGGTCATTACGAACCAGGTGCTGGTTAGTTTTGCTTAGCATAAATTCAGATTGGCTATAGTCCTGCACCTCAAAAATAAGACTTTCAAGTTTGACTTTATACCAATATCTTATCAAAATTTATATTTATAGGATTTGCTTTAAATTTGTTTCAGCTTTGATTGCTTGAAAATTATTTATAGCACTAATATCACAGGAAAAAAATCTTAAAGCCATATAATTTTAATATACTCGTGAAAATATTTGAAATATCAAAAATTTTGTTAAGGCAAAAGTATATATATATATATATATATATATATATATATATATATATATATTATATCACCCAACATCTAATAAGCTTTCTACATATGTATATGTATCAATAGAATTAGTTTCTTGGCTTAGCTTCAAGTAATTAAAGAAAAAATTGTATATTTATTACATGATCAGAGAAAACTTTTATACTTTAGGAGTGTATTAATTAACCATGAAAAAACTAGCATGTTTAGTGCAATAACTTTTAAAATGTACGCCTGCTTAGAAAAATACCTAATACAGGCAACCACTGGTTGGAACGTTTTCCTCAATCTTTCCTTTGTAAAATTTCAAACACCAGAGCATAGTGTACTGAAAACACATAATCTCCACTCAGAAGTCATTGTCTTTACCTTTACTTCATACTTGTCCTTACCTTATGTGAAAATAATGACATTCTTAAATTTTCAGCCTACATCCCAGGGCGCCACACTATTATTCTTTTGCATAACTATAGTGACAGAAAATTAAAATCTATAAAATATAGTTATTGGTACATCCAAATAATCCATAGATAATTAGAAATCAGAGATAATTAAAAAATACTTATTTGCATGATGACATGTAGAACTTTAATACTGTACTACATAAGTATTTTTCAGTTACTTTAAAATTAAATCCAGACTTTATACATTGACAATGACATTAGAATTTACAGGCAGCTTTTGAAAAGCAAAAATTAAATTAATTGGTGAATGTGTTTGCTTTTTAGGTACTTTCAAAATCCATGAGCAGCAGCGCCCTCTACATTTAGATAGCTTATGACAAAGTAGGTTTTTCTGTTTGAAAAGGAACATCACCCAGCAGGGATCACTGTAGGGTTGGGATAAGGATGTGATTGTAATATATAACATTGCAGGTGATTTCTCATATGAGTTTGCTGTATTTTAAACTGTTAATTTAGTACAGGAAACCCAATACCACACCATTCAAAAAATAAACTCACAGAAACAGCAGTCAAAAAAAAAAAAAAAAAAAAAAAAAAAAAAAAAAAAAAAAAAAAGAAGAAGAAGCCAAAACAAAAGCCAAGGCTCCCTAGCAAATCTGTAAATCTGTTCCAAGGTAAATTTAATCATATTATCCAAGTGGATTTTCTGAAGTCAGTTTCAATTAATTACAATTATATCATTATCTTTTATGGCTTAGATGAACACAGTACCCTATAACATTTTCAAGTTCAGGAACAGATCAAAGTCTTAAAAACAAAAGCAACTAGTTTGAGCATCTAATGAAGAAAATATAGACTTACAGATACTGTGTTTAATGTATTTGCTTGAAATAAAATTAGCTGGTACTTAGTGCTTTTTTTGAAAATTCCTTCTCAGATTAAATGATAATAAAACAGTTTCTGAAATTATGTAGACCTAAATGTATAATCAGTCATCTTACATGTTGACTCTGCTATTTGTTATTAATTTGCATACCTCCTCTTAATGGAATATGTACATTACCCTTAAAAATTGAGATGAAATATCATATGCCATCTACAAATTATAGTAGATTTCATAACACAGAAGAAAAATTTAATATATATTTGTGTCTCTTTTTTCTAACTAGAAATGCTTTATAGATCATAAATTTCAATTAACTTTAGTAATCCATTTGCTTAAAAATATATGCTTAATAGTAATAAAGTCAATCCCGAATACTGGCACTAAAAAGTTTAGTTTTCTATTTCTGGTAGCTTTTTCTTTTAAGATAAATGATGCATATTTTAAAAATAATTTTTTTTCTTAAATATATTCTCTTAAACATGTTTGATGCTATGCTACCTTTATTCTTTGAAGGAACTTAAATAAGTAGCCTAAAGCAAGTCTTTTTGCAAATTATTTGTAAACTTTCAGTGACCCAAAAGCAGATTAAGTTAGTTAAGATTGTGTCTTAACTAACTAGATGAACTAACTAGATTAATTTAGATAACTAGATTGCCTAAGTCACAGTATTTTAAATGAAAAAAATAACACAAAAATATTAAGCAAATATGTTTTACGCCTTAAAACTTCACAGTGTAATTCTATCAAATCAACTCCCAGAGAATATTTTCTTTATTTTAAGTCAGTAAATCTGAAAAATCAAGTCTCTTGTGAAAAGAAAATAATTCTCGTTTAAATTATCCACCGAGGCTTTGGCTTGCCTTTCAATGCCAGAAAAATCCGAGAGTGGATCTGAATTTCTAAAGACAAAATGCCAGTGACTCTGGGGATCGTCTTGTTCATTTTAAGAGCAAATTAAAACAGTGGAAGAATGGGGCAAATAATTGTTTCCTATGTTCCTTGCCGGTGACTGCTGGAATCATCAGCCCTGATTTACAAATGTAGACGGGAAGGTTTCTCAGCTTCCTGCGGGGTAGAAGACTGTTAGGTTGGCACGCGCCCTCTCGCCCTTGTAATCACCCACTCAAAACTGTGCCCTGCTACTTCCAATTCCCAGTCTCTTGATTGAACACCTCATTCTGTGCTAACAAGGTGAGGTATTTGAACAGGGGCTCCAGTTGGAAGATCATTAATGGTTTTGCTCATTAAGAGTTGCTGCGCTAGTTTTGGTAATTTGGTGACTGTCTAAATCACAACTAGATTCCCCCTTCAGCCTAAAGGAAGAGACATTTAAGATACGTTGACAAGGGAGTGGAGTGCTGACTGCGTATTTACTAGGCTTTGCAGGACTAATGAAGTTCACTAGGATGCCCAGGGTCACCATCCAGTTGTTTTAAAGTGATGATAAAAACAGAGCCAAGGAAAGTTGAGGACAAAAAAAATTTCATATTGTTAGATTTGATGCAAGTTAAAAAAATAAATAACAAACGAAAATAGATTTCTTTATGAATATGAGAAACAGTATTTTCACCTTTTGTTTATGCTAAAATGAATTCTAGTTTTGACATTTTTGTTGTTACTAACAAGTGTGTCTTAAAAAGTCTTAAAGTTCAAAATTATTTCTAATTTTTTAAAAATAAAAACACTGTTAATTTTCTTAATTTATTCCAAGAAACATTTGCAGGGCACTAATTATGTTGCTCAATTGTATTGAAAGACAGAACATGTAGCAGATACATATTTCTGCTGAATAGTTGTTTAAAATAATGTCAGATACTATCTTAAAATTTAAATTTGACCTTTAAACATATGTGTGTGTGTGTGTGTGTGTGTATATATATATATATATATATATATATATATATATATTCGTGATTTTTTTGAATGAGTTAAACACATTCGTTTCCATGTAAAAGTGCATGGCAATGCAAAACTATAATAATTAGTTTATTTAATTAATTTCTTTATATATTTGTACTTTAGAGAAGATATGTTTTTCCGTGATGAGTAAAGGAGACTTAATGAAGTACAAAAGTATTTAAACATTATTTGTTAAGTTTTAAAACTTCTGATTTAATTTGTTAAGACTTGAGAGAAGATTTTTAAAAATAAAAAAAGTTTTCTTACACATTGCTGTTTTTTAATCATGAACATCAACAGATCTGTAATTACTTTTAGTGACTTGGATAATTGTCATTTTATCATGTAAATAAAAGGTGAGAAAGGAGAGTCACCCAAAGGTGCAGATCTTTCCCATACTAAGCAAAGGGTCTATTTTAATGTATTTCTTGTGACATTTTTCTTCTATGTCACTTTTATATCCCACTTTTTATGTACCTTAGTGGGACAGTGTAAAGATTGTGAACATTATGGTAATAATTTATTGGGAAAATTGTGTTTTGTTTATTTTGCCTAGAGTTCAGACTACAATCTTTTTTTCACTACTAAGAGGCAGAAGTTCTCTACAGGCTTATTATTTTTCATTTTAGAATTGTGTGCTCATACAAAAAAAACTCTCTACTAAGTCTGCAACTTTTATTTAATTGGAAATTGAATGCAGACCATGACTTGTGTACATAAAAATGCAGAAGTAATGCCTCTTGCTGTGTAAGTAGTGTTCTTGGTCATGAATAAAGTCCAAAGTTATTTAAATTATTTCAAGACTCATTATAGTAAGAGGATATTATTTTTGTCCTATTATATATACAGGTCATGAATGCTGTGAGATAATGCTCTGTACACTGTAAAGATTTGTCATTCATATTAGTTTAAGAAAATACTGACTGGCCAGTAGCCAGGCAGGAAGTATAGATGGGGTTACCAGACTAAAAGAATTCTGGGAAGAAAAAAGGCAGAGTCGGTCACTAGCCAGACACAGAGGAAGCAAGATGAGAGTGCCTTACTGAGAAAAGGTATCAAGCCACACGGCTAAACATAGATAAGAATTATGGGTTAATTTAAGTTGCAAGAGCTAGTTAATAATAAGCCTCAACTTACAGGCCAAACAGTTTATAATTTATATTAGTCTTTGTGTGTTTCTTTAGGACTGAACAACTACAGAACCAGGTGGGACAGAAAATTCTGTCTACAAATGGCACTCAAATGTTTGGCAAGAATTTCCACATAAAGCCTAAGAAAGCTTTTAAAAAGGATTCTAGAGAGACAAGAACAGAGTCAAGCCCAGCTTCTTGGTAACCATTTTTACTCTGGTAAACTCTGTTTGCTGGTCACAAGCAGAGGCACAACTAATTTAAGAGAGACTTCCTGACTCAGTGTTAGCCTCAAAAACTGCATGGCAGCTCTTTTAAGAGGCCCTGTCACCAAACACTTAAATGATATTTATCAGAAGCCAGTGTCATGCTTTTTGGTGGTGGCATGGGCCCAGAAACTCCACAGAGCTGTGGCAATAAATTTGGTTTCCATCAATACTTTCACTATAAAGCTAGACTCTCAGGAAACCAAGGAATGGGTGGACCAGCGATCAAAGTCACAATTTTAATCCTAGTCATGCTGCTTATCAGATTAAAGTGTCATGTGGCCAGAAAAAGATAGAGATATACATTAAAGACAGATTCAGACAAAAAAGTAAAGTCTAAATGGCTTATAGTGTATTTAAAAATATACATAGGCTTGGGAGAAAAAAAGAAAAAAGGATAGATAAAGTCCTTAAAAAAAAGAAATAGAACAAGAAAAAAAGCCACGTAAATATGGAAAATACACAGAGCATCTGGATACTGTATGTTTTTGTGTTTTCTTTGAATTATTTGTCTGCTGAGGAAGGAACAACAGCTGCTAAAAGACTTTTGCTTATAAATGTTGCTAGATTAATCCAACCTATATGTTTTGAAAATGTCTTGACTTCAAAATTTAAGTCAAAAGGTATGTTACTTTAGAGAAGAGGTTTTGCTTTTGTTTCCACAGGAAATGAGAGGCTGTAGATTCATTCTGGGTTAAGAAAAATAAGGTTTGATCATGGAAGATCCCCCCAAAAAATCTCCAATTAAAATGGATGGCTCAGATGATACAGTGTTTCAGAGCATGTCTGTAGCAGTTTTCTCTGAATTCTATATCCAGAACAGTCTCAAGACTGCTATCTGACATGATCCAGCCTCATAGAATACTCTTGTCAGGGCTTGACCATAATCCTAGATTTTCTTTGGGTCCCCATAAGATTATTAGCACCCCCAATCAAAAGAAGGTAGCCTAGAAAACTATAGCTATATTTTCAAAAAAACGGGTTATTGATGTTTGTTTTTGTTTAGTGTTTTGGTTACAAGTTATTATGGGTAATAATAAGAAAAACAACTAACCAAAAGATATTAGATTCAGTGTCTTGTTTGGAAAAGAAAAAAAAAAGAAGAAATACTGTGGGATAATGCTCTTGGATACTGCAAAGATTTGTCACTCTTATTGGTTTAATAAAACACTGAATGGCCAGAAGTCATACAGGAAGTATAGGTGGGACAACTAGACTAGGAGAATTCTGGGAAGAGGAAAACTAGAGTAAGTTAGCAGCCAGATGCAGAGGAAGCAAGTTAAGAATGCCTTACTGAGAAAAGTTATCAAACCACATGGGTAAACATAGATAAGAATTATGGATTAATTTATATTGCAAAAGCTAGTAAATAATAAGCCTAAGCTAATAGGCTGAACAGTTTATAATCACAAAAGGTTCTATGTGTTTCTTTGGGACTGAACATCTGTGGGAGCAGGTTAAACAGAAACTTCTACCTACACATGGATGTACTTTTTCTGATTACTTGACCAAGTTTCTCATATATGTGAAAATTCTGTGACACAAATTTGATGTCTGTAGTTTCATGTTAACAGGTTTTAATCAGTTAACAAGAAAACACATGTTTTTTTCTTGAGATAGGGTTTCTCTGTATAGTTTGGGAGCTATCCTTGAATTAATTCTGTAGGCTAGACTGGCCTCGAACTCACAGAGATTCATCTGCTTCTGCCTGCTGAAAGCTGGCATTAAAGGTGTGTGTCATCACCACTTGGCAAAAAATAAAAATTTCTATGTTGGCATACCATTATAGTGTTCTTTATGTCTTGGAAAACCAAAACAAAAAGTCTTTATAGGTCCTTTTCCCACTTTAACTGCAAGATCTGCAATTGCAGACAAGGAATATTTGAAATTTTACAGTTGGGAGTTAATTTTAGAAATTCTTCCACATAGTTAAGCTTGATGTATCTACTTGAAACTAAGGCTATGACTTTCTGATTTACTTGGTTATAATCACAAGCATGTAAAACCATGTTTATTGTGCAGAACTTACATTAGCTTTAAGAGAAAAGAAGTAGGTTATTCTTAAATTTCAAAATTTAAACACCTAATTTAGCAGGTATTCCCAAAAGTCTGGTTTCCCGAGAGACTTAAATATGCCCATAAGCATATTAGTATGATTTTTGTTAGTATTAGTTGCACAGAGTTGGAGGTTTAATTTCAGAAAAAATCTTGATATTGATAACATATTTCTGCTTGAAAAAATATCACTGTCCTTCATGGTTATGTGTCTGGAGCTAGGACAGTTGAGTCATAGATGGATGTGGTTTGAATAGAAAGTAAAGCTTCAATCTTAGTAGTAACTATTTGAGATGATGCCAAAGTTCAAAATTTACTTTGGAACTATTTTATTTTCTGAAAAACTAGTACTGTGACATTAACAATAATGGTGTTATCATTAAAAATGATATCAGTGCATATGCTCAAAAGAAGTTTATATACTTGTTCCTGGGGAATCCTCAAACTTTACTAAGAGATCTATGTGAGTGAAAATTATGATGAAACGTAGTTAAAGAAACTCTCTTGCAGGCAGACTTTTAAGATATTTTAAGTCTGTTTTTTAATTTGAGCTATGGCTTTACATTCTATTATTTTTCATTATAAAACATGGTTGGCTTCACAAAAGGAGGACCAAATTAAAACCCATAAGAATCTAACTTCATGTGGTTTTTGTGTAATGTAGTATTTGTTTAATATTTGCTCAGATGTATGCTCACAGTATTGTGATGTATTTTTATAAGTAATAAATCTAATGCTTTAAAGATCAGTACTGCACAGAGAAAGCAGGATGACCAGAGTTTCATACTTATCTCTATGGGCTTGATTACATTATCACAAATAACAATACAAACATGGTTCCAATATTGTAGTTTCAAATCATGATTGAAATAATATAAATAATAATATAATTCTAGTAATGTAACCTGTTGATCTATGGAAAATTTAAAAACACCACTATAATACATATCGCAGGTAATCATTTAAGAGATAAACTGATAAATTTCTAGGCTGTTAACATTCTGTCTAGAATGACTTTTTCTATTTCTTTTTTTTATGCTGTCTCCAGCATTTATGGAGTATTTTACTTATTTATGGAGTATTTTATTTATTTATTTATTAAACATAGAATGTACTGCTGGCAAGGAAGGCACCAGGTCTCATTACAGATGATTGTGAGCTACCATGTGGTTGCTGGGAATTGAACTCGGGACCTCTGGAAGAGCAGCCAGTTCTTTACCTTCTGAGCCATCTCTCCAGCCCTAGAATGACCTTTTCTTAGTTCTTGCGAAAGCTGACTACATATTTATGTTCAGTATAACTGATATCTGCCTTATCTTGTTTCTTATATGTATTAAAATAAAGATAGAAAAGTTAGCAAAAGGGCTTTGACCATGAATTTACAAATGAGCAAAGTAAGACACAGAATAAAGCCAGTAGACCTATGATGTTTCTGTATAGATTTTGGATTTTGTAATCAGAGGAAATTATTAAGTGACTTAAACTCAAAGTTTTCATTTCAAATATTTGGAAGATGAAGACAGAAGAGGTATCAGTGTTTTCAGTCAAGTTCACAACTAGTTAGCAGTCTCCAGACTAGCATCCAAATTACCTACTTTGCAGATCAGTGTTGTTTCCCATCTACCTACCTACCTCCAACACATTAAAACTAAAGCCTGCTTCAAAGGTGATATAGAAATAACACACACACACACACACACACACACACACACAGTGAAAAATATCAATTCTCTTGACCGGGGCTCTCTAAGCTTTTGAATATAGCTTGCCCCCTTTATCATGTACTACTGCTTAAACCAGTTAATAGAGTAGCGCCTGCCTGGTGAAGCACTGGGCTAAACCCAAGTATTACATACACCAGTCACAGTGGCGACAAGAGAGTCACAAGGTCTTCTTTGGCTGCATAAAGAATTCAAAGCCAACTAAGTTACATGAAACCCTGAGTTAAAAATAAATAGGTAAATAAATAAATAATACTCTAAAATAAAAACTGATGAAAGAAAGAAAAAAGATCTTGAAGCTATTATGTATTAATTCGTTGATGCCAAGGTCAGGAACAGGACCACAAAAATCAATTTCTGCTGGAGCAACCAGCAAATTTGCAAAGCAGGTTGTGTTTTATTAAATTGAATTTCTCTATTTTATTGATTATATTCTATGCTATTATCCAGACAGTTGAGAGCAATATATAATTCTTCCAAGTTCCTCTTTCTATTTAAAGTGCACTCGTCATCTTTGGTGACCTAGAAATGATCTGTTATCCTCTGAAACCTGACGGCTCTGGCAGTATGACTCCAGCTTCCATGAATATTTCTTCTTGCATCAGACAAAATCAAATGCCATCTAACATGGTGCATATCACATATTTTAAAATACAGAAGTCATAAACTCATTTAGAAAAACAAACAGTTGGTAACACAGGATCAGGGAGATAATGTTAATGTTTGCCATCTCCTTAACATACAGATACAGACATGTATGCATTCTATTTATTTGTGTAAGGTTGAAATTATGCTGTTTAATAACATTTAAAATCTTTCTCTGCCCACTTATCATATTTTGAACATTTGCCTTAGAATAAGGTTTGTTTTAATTTGTGTAACTTCATAAATGCATTTTGAACTAAACAGCTGTGAGTTCAGAAAAGCAAACCTGAGGTGATAGGAAATAAATAATGGAGAGAAATTAGCTGTTAGAGTGTCCTAGGCATTGAAGGCAAGAGCCAGGAGGGGCAGAGACAGAGTAGAGGACTGGGTGGTTAGCTAGGCAAAGACATGCCATGTCAAATGCACTGGAGAGAAAGCAAAGTATGCGCCATAAGGGAGGGAATTTTGAACTTGGGAGTCATAAAACAGCAGTGATGTTTGTGAATATGGTTTATGAAAAGTAGAGGGTACTTATTTCATATTCTATGTTTTTAAACAAGTTTAAGATAACACGGATGTTCTAGTGCAAATATTGACAGGCTACAGCGTTGTGACATACAGGAGGTGAGGAAGCCGGTGCCAGTGGAGTATGTGAAGGCCATGAGAACGGCCTGGCAGAGGTAGTTTTTATTTCCTCCAGGGGGGCACGATAGAGTTCCTCACCCCACACTGTACACAGACAACAGACATCAGTCAAACGTTTCAGAAAAGAAGTTTATTACATTCCAATTTTAATTGCTAACCATACTGTGGAAATTAAAGTTTGTCTAACTAGCCTTAGCAATGGAATAAAGCAAGACAAAATGATGTTTCATATCTTTTAAGGCAGAGAATATGAATATGGGTAAAATGATGAATTAAGAAATTGTATCATTTTATTTTGACTCATAGTGTTAACTTAAGAACCAACCAATAACGTTTAAAAGGAGCTAAAATAAAGCCAACAAAGCACGCCTTTGAGTTGCACTTCATACTGTGCTTTGGTATTTGAAATTACCTGTTACCTGTACTGGTAACGTCTGTAGTAAAGAATAGTGGAATGAATAAATCATTGGTTCTAGCAATAGGAGGAATGACATGTTTTCGCTTCCTAAGTCTTCAGACTTTGCTTCCGGACTAAACATCCAATTGTTAAAGCCGACTGGAAAATGAGGCATTATGCCTTATTAGAGCCACTGGGAATTTTTCTTTTTTGAGGAGAACTGTCACATATTAGATTTAGTTGAATAAAGTATTTTATTTCATCTTCCCTTTTTTTTCCTTCCCTTCCTCCTTTAGTCCCCTTCCCTCTCTCTCCGGTCTTTCTTTCCATTGCCAACTGCAAAGCCTTCTAATCTCTCCTTAGATGTGACTATATTCCTCAGGCTCAGGGATGAAAATGGAGCTCCCCATCTAGTCTCTTCATCTTATACACACATACACCTATCAATAATTTAATTTATTAATGATACAGGATACTAGTATCACTAGAACACCAACTAGCAAATATTTTGTAAATGGTGTATGTGTGTATATGATCATGAGTACATACATGTGTGGGGTGCATGTGTGTGGAGATCAGAAGTTGCATGTGATGTCATCCCTGATCACACTCTATGTTGTTTCTTGAGACATGATCTCTTACCAAACCTTACACTCACCATTGAGCTGAAGTTGCTGACTAGTGAGCCACAGGGATCTTGTTGTCTAAGCCTATACTGCCATCCCTGGCTTTTTATGTGTAAGTTAGGGATTGAGATTCAACCCTTTTGCTTATGCAGCAAGTTCATTACCAACTGAGTCACTTCCCAGTACCATATAAGTTTTTTTTCCTATTAGTTTTTCAAGACAGAATTTCTCTGTGTAGTCCTGACTATCCCGGAACTCCCTTTGTAGGTCTCGAACTCAGAGATCCTCCTGCCTCTGCCTCCCAAGTGCTAGGGTTAAAGGTGTGTATCACATTAGCTCATAAAATTTATTTTTACACAATGTATTATCATTATTTTGTTTTTACTATGAGGTGTATCTATTACAGTAAAATTCTTATAAGTAAAAGTTTTATAATTAAAATCATGAATTTAGCTTAAAAAAGACTCATAAGGCAAAAAATAGATATAGCATGAAATGTTGCATAGGTACATTTAAATTGTGTAAGAAAGGTATCACATACATAGATCTAATCTACATGGGAAGTAGAAAAAGACAAGATCTCCTGAGTAAATTGGGAGCATGGGGACCTTGAGGGAGAGTTGAAGGGGATGGTAGAGGCAGGGAGGGGAGCAGAGAAAAATGTAGAGCTCAATAAAAATCAATAAAAAATAAAGATATCACAATGAAAATTATCAGAACCTTTAGGTGGTGTTTGTTCAAAATGTTATCTGACTTTCAGAAGAGTATATTCCAAAAATAAGTCTAAAATGTGTAATTTTTAAAAAAGACAATTTTGTCCATATTTAAAAATTCTTCCTTGCTCATACAGACATTTAATCTTGAATTTTATTATATATATATATATTAATAACATATTATATATAATATTTTTGTTAATTTGAAAGCTTCTGCTACTGAATTGTTTTTAACGTAAAATTACTTTATAAAAATTCAAGAAGTAATTAATATCTGAGGTAGTCCTTTCTTAAATAATCTGATTGCAAATACTCAGTTGTTAATGCAAGTACATCTGACACAATACAGGTACAAATCTCTAACTTCAACCATAACAATAGAGGTTCTTGCAAAGGAAGGGTTGAACTATGCTACCATTAAGTTGATTCTCTCCATTTCCAAACACTTCTTAGGCATTCTCATCAAGTAAGGACTTGCTTCAAAGATTAGTGATCCAAAATTTCCCACACAACTAAATTTCCAAGTATCCGAGCCCATTAAACTTTCTTTCTTTTTTTTTCCTTTTTCTTTTTTTCTCATGTTTTATTTTTTTATATTTAAAAATTTCCATCTCCTTCCCTCCTCCTCCCCCCTCCCTCCGCTCCTCCTCCCCCTTCCCTCCCCTCCTTCTCCCCCTTCCCTCCCCTTCCCTCCACCCATACCTCCCCTCCCTCCCTCTCAAGGCCAAGGAGCCATCAGGGTTCCCCACTCTATGCTCAGTCCAAGGTCCTCCCAACTCCCCCCAGGTCCAGGAAGGTGATCGACCAAGCTGAGAAGGCTCCCACAGAGCCCGTCCATGCAGAAGAATCAGAGCCCAGCGCCAATGTCCTTTGCTTCTCAGTCAGCCCCCGCTGTTGGCCACATTCAGAGAGACAGGTTTGATCGCATGATCCATCAGTCCCATTCCAACTGGAGTTGGTGATCTCCCTTTAGTTCTGTCCCACCGTCTCCATGAGTGAACGCACCCCTCACGTTCCTGACTTTCGAAGGAGCGAGACCATTAAACTTTCTTTACTGTCTTGTGGTTGTTATTGGGACGTTGGAAATCTTGCCCTGATGGACTCGTATGTTACAGATGGAGGTGGAAATTAGTGCAGCCAATATGGCTAAGAGCATGGATGCTCTGGAAAAAAACTAACACTCCCTCTGCCATATGGTCAGCTAACCAATTCTGGTATGTACATAGTCTTCCTTTGAATAGGATATGAAATCATCATGTGGAAGAAATAGCTGAATACTCAGTGCTGCAATAGTTATAACCTGGGATCAGTGTAGATGCCCATCAACAGCCAAAGGCGTTAAGAGTATGTAGTATTGTTCAGTCAAACAGAATGGTAAGCCATCATTTGCAATATAATGAGCGGACTGGGAGAATATTATATTATGTGATATAAAAGGCAGAAGAGCAGATGCAGGATCTTCTGTTATATATTGAGCTGAAAAAAGTAAATGTAGATTTATGATTGCAGGGAAGGATGGTTGGGGAGGAGTGGTTGGCTAATAACCATCAAAATACTGAGTAATAAAGTAAGTTCTAGTGTTTGACAACCCAATGGGGTGACTGCAGTTCACCCTAATATTTGTATACTTCATGAGTGCTTAGAGAAGAGGAACTTAAAGCCTCCAAACAAAAATAATGTAAAGAGCTAGAAAGATGAATTACTCTGACTTAGTCATTGATCAGGACATATCATATAAATATCTTGAAATATCACACTTTGTTAACAAATATATATACTTTTGTGTTAAAATATTAAAATGTCTATCGAAATGAAAATGTCACATATCTTGATTTTAATGTTACATTGTATTTTGTACACATATATCAAAATTATTATACTGTCATCTAGAAACTATGCAGTTATGATAGTTAATAAAAATACAGAAACCTATGCTGTTTCAACATTAACAAATGTACTTTAACTTTTCTGTTCCATTTTGATTAATATAAAGTAGATGACCTGTTTCCTACTTAAATTCTGTTTTTCTTTCCTGTGAACTATCTCAAGTTTATGTGTCTGTTTATTAAAATACAAATATAATAGCTCCATGACACCTTTCCTCCATTAACGATTGGTTATAACATGCTTTTTCACCAAGGTTGTATGCTTGACACACCCATTTAAAATTTCATTTTACATAAAAGCCTGATTATTCTGAAAGTATTATATATAAATCTTTCTTTTTTATAACATTTTACATGGAAATATTAATCTTTTTAATTTTTTTTTTTAAATTTCTCTCATACGATGCTTCCTGACAGCGGTTTCTCTTCCTTCAACTCCCCCTCCACTTCTCTGCCATCCCCATCCATTCCTCCTTTATTTCCCTTTGGAAAAGAGCAGGCCTTCCAGGAATATCAATTAAACACCATGTAAAAAGTTACAATAAGACTAGGCACAAACCTTCATATCAGGGCTGAGAGAGGAAAAGTGTCTCAAGATCAGACAAAAGAGTCAGAAACACCGGCATTCCTACTGTTAGGAATCCATTTGATCCACCAAGCTAACAATCATGAGTATTTGCAGAGGTCCTAGTGAAGATTCATGCAGGTGCTGTGATTACTGCTTGAGTCTCTGTGACCTCCTGTGAGCCCTCCTTAGTTGATTATGTGGACTTTGTTCTGATATTGTAGTGTTAGTTAAAGTTCATGGTATTTGAAATTTTAGAACTACACATATGTATGTGCACATATTTATTCATACACACATACACATATATGAGAATCTTTCTGGATTTTTGAATTTTTTATTTAAAAATTTTGTCATTGTCATACATGTGTCAATGTGCACACATGTGTATGAAGTATATATGGGTGCACATACCAGGCATGAGTGTAGAGGTCACAGGACAAGGGTGAGGAGCTGGCTTTCTCGTTGACCTTTTCTTGAGTTCCAAGAAACAAACTCGGATTGCCAGGCTTATATGGTAAGTGCTTTAGGTGCTGAACTGTCTCATTGTCTCTCTCCCCAACAGTTTATTTTCATGTAGTTCTCAGCAAGTTACACTTCAAATTTTCCTATTCACTTAACCATAGGAAAAATAATCTAGTCACTGTGCAGCAAGGTAATTCCAAACTTCTAGTGGTACAAGATAGATGAGAAATAAGGATCTCTCTTTGAGTTATGTTTTCATCATTAACTGGGTAACCTTGATGAGCTGATTAATTTTCCAGGTCTCATTTACTACACTGAAATGACTTTCTCTTCTAACTCATAAACATCCCAAGAAATGCTTATTATTTTTCACTGCTGCTATAAGAACTTGGCACAAGCATCATAATACTACCCAGAAGGGGTCAGATGTCTGAAATAAGCTCCATTAGGTTAGTATCATGGATGCAAAAGAACTAGGATCATTCTCAAAGTTCTATGAACATCCGTACTCACATCCATACGCACTTTTAAAGAAATGTATGTATATATATGTGTGTGTGTGTGTGTGTGTGTGTGTGTGTATTTATTTGATTTTTTTGAGTAAAGGATCTCAATAAATAGACCAGTTTTATCTGAGGGGACTTTATTATTCTAAAGTTATCAACTTAATTTTGCTGATGAGTAAATTTTATATTTAAATGTCTATCTTAGTAAATAAATTTTGTGTATGACTCAAGTCTATTGTGATCTGCTTTGAGCACTATTTTGATAAATTCGCCTGGAAGATAGTGAGAAACAATAGAAATGTACAAAAATAAATCTTAGTTAACATAAACATTGAACCATTTGGTCATCAAAAATGTCTAAGATGTAGTCGTTATTGAAAGGATAGAAATAAAGTCTATACTGTCAACATTTAGAGAAAAAGAAATGAGGAAGGAATTTCATTAGGAAACTGAGAAAACAGAAAAAGTTCAGAGAAAGAAATCATTCATATCATAGGTTATTCATATTTACTAGGGTCTGCTACAGGACAGACTATTTTCTGACAATATTATCCAAAACATTTGTTAAAATAAGTAAGTGAAAATAGAAATTGTTGGCCCATGTATTTTGTTAATAACATGCACAGACTCTCTCTATATACAAATATGTATAACTTACTTTTTAAATTTTGTGCCAAAATACCTGACTGGAAACAATATAAGTGAGGGAATATTTATTTTGGTTAATGGTTTAATAGAATGCAAACATCATGGGGAGCAGCAGCAGCTGGGCTCATTGCAGCTAGACTCTGTTTACAGTGGGTGACTCGTGGCTGCTGGGACTTTGTAGTTGGGAGCTCATGACTGGTGGGGCTCTGTCTGTAGTGATGGAGGCTCAAGACCGCTGGGACTCTGTCTGCAGTGGGGGACTCATGTCATGGCTGGGGCTCTGTCCACAGTGGGGGACTCATGTCATGGCTTATTATAGCTCTATGGATCAAGAAGTAGAGAGAGCTCCCTTTAGGAAAGGCAGTCTGTCACTCTCCAGACTCCACCCTACTGCTCTTAACCTGCCAGCTGGGGCCCCATAACATCCAACTAAAGTGCCAACAGTTGAGGACCAAACCTTCAAAACAAAATAGCCTGTGGGAAATATTTCATATCATAATGATAATATTTCAACACACCCTGTAAGTGCATGGCTTTCTCGTAAAGAAAAATGCATTTAGCTTAACCTTTGAAATATCTATAGTCCTTTTAGTTATATTTATTTGATGTGTGCACGGGTGCGTGTGTAGGAGTGTGCATTCGCCATAGTTCGAGGTTAGGGCATCGTCCTCCAGTCCTCCATATGGGTGCAGAGGAGCAAGCCTAGGTCTTCAGACTCCTTAGCATGTGCCTTGAATCACTGAACCATTGACTCAACTCACTGTGGGCTCAGTATCAGCAGTTCAAACATAAGAGACTGTGAGAGTCATTTCACAGTATCCAAATGATAGATAACACCTACCAATCAAAGCAAGCAGAAAAATTAGGATGAAAGAAACGGAAACAGCATAAATGTGTTTCACTGAGCCACATAAAATTGAAATCAAGACAGAGACTCCCAAGGTAAAAAACAAAGAATGCAAACATCATTCTTGTCACCTGACAGATATGTCATAACTAAGTTTAAGAATTAAAAATTTCATATATATTGATGTAATTTTGAAATCAAAGTTTAACTTAAAAAGTTAGAATTATAGAACACAAAGCTTCTGTACCAGATAATCAAATAATTAAATTATATGATCAAATTTAATAGAACATATTCCCAATCCTAACTTCAAATTGTAAGTTTTCTGGTTAAAAGGTCCCAACAGATTTTCTTTTTTGTCTTTCTTTCCCCTCGCTTTTCTTACAAAAAAATGAAATAGTATTAAATCCCAGCTCTCAAAGAAAGAAGGCTGCAGAAGAGAAAGTGTTTACTTAGCACAGCAATATCTCTGAGTAAAGAAAATCACATTGCTATATCTAATTTTGTAGGAAATAGACTCCTTCTGCATGTTTTGACACTCACATTGCCTGTATGGATGAGGAAATGCATAGGGTCTTTGAATTTTATTACTATGTATCCTGTTTGCCAGGAAGAATATCATAAGACGTGGACATTCTAAATTTATTTTGGTAAGTAAGCTTAATGAGGAAATCTTGTTAATAATAAATAAAATGAGATGCAATATAAAAAAGTTATGATATTCAACACTGTATTTGGTTGTTTAAATTGGACTACATTATTTTGTTCTGAAGCTTGCTTGATAATGTGGCACTATGTCATTCGGATTCCTTTTTAGGGAAGCATGGACTGGATATTTAAATACAAAGAATGCATACACCAGCCAGTTATATCATAACTTCTCAACTTGATGATGTTCTTTTTTAGGTATAGCTAATAGAGACAATCAGCCTATATCCACAGTGAAATTAGATGCTGGACTAATGCTCATATGTGTTAAAGCATAGCATTTTCTTTTCAGATGGGAATTATGAAATTGAGCAGATTAATCAGAAAAGATAGAACTATGAAATTAACTTCTAAAATTATTGTGTTTTGGTGTTTGAGTTCACATTATATTACACACTCACTAGCCGAATATTAACCTTCTTCACAGCCTTGGTGCTAATGAGTAAGAGATGAGGAGGTACTGCCTCCTCATTGCTAACCTAAGTGCAGCCTGTGCTGGGAAAAGGCTGATGTCCCTAGCACTCTGCTGCATAGAAAGTCAATGTTGATTGCCTTAGAATATTTTAACGCTTCTGAGAATAACTCTAGTATAGGAAAAGGCAAACTAACCAAAGCTAAGAAGGGCCTATTTGGCCATTACCAGAGTTGCTGATTAAAGTATTAAAAAATAAAATTCAGTTTGGAGTATCTTATTCCTTCCTATGACTTATAACCACTTATGTTTAATGTCTGTTATTTCCATTTGTCATTCTTATTCATTATGAATGTATCTGTGGAACGTAAAACACTTCTCCTTGGTTGAGCTCTTTTCTCTGAGTGCTTTGTACCAGTGGTCTTTTCCTGTCACACACCATCAAGGGGTGACACAAAGAAAGCATTAAATCCAAGAGAGACTGAGTAAAGCCAGGGCAAAATAAGCAAGAAGATTGCTTTTGTTGTCATAACCATGGCCCACTGAGTTATTCTAGTTAAAAATCTCAACTTTACCAAACAAGCCTGATCACTGACACAGTTTCCTGCTGAGCCAAACATTTCCAACTAGGGAGTCAAGAACAAAGTCTCTTCTATCTCAGTTGTAGTTGAAAATATCATGTAATCTGATTTCTTCATTAAAATGTATTGAATTTATCTTTCTGCATATGCTGTCTGAACATTTCATGTTTCTATACATTAATGGCACAGTAGGGTCTGCTGAAGGATGAAGGGTAGAGAACTGATAAGGGGTAACATACAGGGTGCAACTAGGTAGGAGTAATTAACACTCATACACAATGTAGTAATGATTGTTGGCAGAAATTGATAGAATATTTTAAAGTAGAGATTCTTTAATTTTCCAAGCACAAAAAAATGGCATTTGAAGTGATAGACATACCAATAACCCCAATCTGATCATTGTGCATGGTGTTCATCAGTGGAACATGACACTATGAATATGTGCAATGATTATGTGCCAATTAAAAATAGAACAATACATTTTTAATCTGCATACTGTTCAATGTAGCACAAACTAAGAACAATATATTAAATTACATTTATTTAAAAATAACATGAGCTTGACAGTGGTGGCGCATGCCTTTAATCCCAGCACTCGAGAGGCAGAGGCAGGCAGATCTGTGAGTTCGAGGTTACCTGGTTTAAGAACTAGTTCCATGACAGGCTTCAAAGCTACAGAGAAACCCTGCCTCAAAAATCAAAAATAAAATAAAATAAATAAAAATAACATGATTGAAGTAAAATATTTTATGTTATGATTGTTTAGAATCCTTTAAAATTGCTTTTTCCTTTCTTGCATGTGTGTGTGTGTTTGCTTAGGTATATATGGAGCCTGAAATCACCCTTCTCGACTGTTCAGCTCTCCATTTACTCTCAGCTGACCATAGAACCTAAGGGAGCCAGAGCATCCTGAGGTCACCTGCCTTTGTGTCCCAGGTGCTGGCATTACAGGTGGTCACAACACATGTTGGGCGTTTGTGTGGGATCTGAGAATCGTACTGCAGACTTGACTCTTTCTTGTTAGAGCTTATCCATGCACTTATCCCTTTCCCAGTTCTTAGACTTGAGATTTTACCACAGTTGTTTGTTTGTTTGTTTGTTTGTTTCTTTCTTTCTTTCTTTCTTTCTTTCTTTCTTTCTTTCTTTCTTTCTTTCTTTCTTTCTTTGTTTTAAGTGTTACTGACACTGACTGGAGTTCATAGAATCAATTGTTCTGTTTTTGCTGGTGCCTTTGTTTAATGGAGTCATTTTTTGTTCTCTGTGGAGTGGAACTAATATGACATTCCTCATTTACTATAATGAAGTAAGATACAATTAATTTTTAGTATAAAATAAGACAATTTTAGTGTAACCTAATGATATGTTTATCATGCTTTTACAATATTTGATGACGAGTTAATCATAACAACAAAGTAGACAGTGACATCTCTAAATTAATAAGGACATCGATACTTAGTCTTTATCATATCTGATATGTTTCTTGAACCTAAGAAGAAATAACTCAACACTGTTTTGGATACTTACATTATCTTTTTTCTAGCTCCCAATAAAAGAAATGTGAAGTCAGCTTGGCAATGAGACAGCAAGATGGAACCATCAGGACTCAGAGAAAAGAGCAATCAACGGCAAGACAAAGAATATGAAAGATTCTGTAATTGTATGATCATGACACTTACTAAGGGATTTTTATATTGTATTCACCACCAAACAGGATTAGTATCAATATGTAAGATTATCTACAAGTCAAATAAAGAAATTGTATTGGCATAAGGTTGGAAGGAGTCTCTGCTTTCCCTTCATGGAGAACTGTGATCATCAATAGCAAACTTGTATAGAGAATTTTGCTATGAGAGAGCTGAATTAGATTACTACTGAGTATTGTCCCCTTAACTTCAAAATTCTATTTCTCTATATTTAACAAATATGAGAAATGTTTACTGTGGTTTATCTTAAGACATGAAGTATTTTCTTCCTTTCTTTACCTCTAATTTATATTAGTTTCTTGACAGTTATGTACTATGTGTTGTAATAATTTTTTTCTCTTTTCCCTAAAATACCCCCATCCACCACACCATCCTCTACCTACCTAACTTTGTGTCTGCCTTTTTCTTACTTTGTTAGACCCAAGTGTAATGCCTGTATATTCTTGGATATATGACTTTCCTCTGGAACATGGTACAAGGAGCTATACTCTTGAAGAAAACTTACTCTGTCTACCCCATAGCTGCGAACTGTGAAAAACTCCTCAGGTAGGCCTGAGAATTTCTCTGGCTTGATTTTGCACAGATCTTGTGTATGCTGTCACAAGCATTGTGAGTTCATATGTTCAGTGACTGTGCTGTATTTAGAAAACACCATTTCTTTGTAGCTATCTACTGCTTGTGGCTCTTAGAATTTTTCTGACCTTTCTTCTGCAATGAGTTACTCTCAGCCTGGGAGGAGGGATGTGACACACAGGTCGTGTTTAGAACTGAGTCTCTGTTCTTTATCAGTTTCCTATTCTTTGTACATTGACAGTTGTGAGTCTTTGCTTTAATTATCATTTACTATAAACAGAATTTCTCTGATGAGGGTTGAGAAATGCATTTACTCTATGGGTATAATCTTAGACTTGTTAGGAGTTGGTTTAATATGATGTTCATTTATCAGAATAACAGTAGTAGATTCTGTCATAGGGCATGTGATCTGTGTAGCCACAAATTCTTGGCCTATTTACTATGCCGTGTTTAGGTTTCAGCTATGAAGTGGGGTTTAAAGTCAATCTGAATGTGATTGATTACTCCCATGATGTTCATTCCACTATTGTTCCAGGGGGTGCCCTTTCAAGTCAGTCATTGATACAGCTCCCAGGGTTTAATGCTGAGTAAGATAGATAATTTCTTTTTTCTTTAGTCATATGAAAGTTAAGTCAGTGTAGATGAAGCTTCTAGGGTAGAACCAGATTGATGCTCATGTTCTATGTCTCAAGTATGTGATGTTTTCAGACATAGGCTCTCACTGCCACGTTATGGAGGGTAACGAGAGCACTGAAAATAGCTTGCATTTTCTAGGGGTCTTATAGTGAACCAGTGGCCAACAACTCCAAAAGAGGAAACCCATTCTAAGCACCGTTATTTTTGTTAGTCTGTGGTGTTCAGTAAGTGCATTGTCTCCTGCTAGAGGATAACCCAATTTTAACTTTCATTCCAGTGTGTGTGTGTGTGTGTGTGTGTGTGTGTGTGTGTGTGTGTGTTTAACTGTGTCACTATTCCCATGCTATTTAACCATTTCAGCTTCATTATTCCTTCGTAATGTACTCTATTTTATCTTCCCACCCTTGGAATCACCCTTTTTATGGCTGCTTATTAGTTTCTTGACCCTTATGGGTATGGGTGTTTGGTTGGGGTTTTTTTTTTGTTGTTGTTGTTGCTATTGTTTGGATTTTTTTCACTTTCCAAGACAGGATTTCTCTGTGTGGTCTTAGCTGTCTTGGAACTCGCATTGTAGACCAGGCTGTCTCCAAAGTTCCAGAGAGCCACCTGCCTCTTCTTCCCATGTGCTGGGATTAAAGGTTTGCACCACCAATGCCTGCCAAGAAGAGGTCACTATGAATGTTCTGAAGGGAAGACACATAACTGAAGATGTTAAGCTCATATCCACAAATGAGAGAAAACATATGACTTTGTTTTTGTCTTTTGTCTCTGGGTTACCTTATTAGGGATGATGTATACAACTGAATCCATTTGCTTAAGAATTTCATAATTTTGTTTTTCTTTTTTCCTCCTGTCTCCTTTTTTTCAAGTTCTCCTTTTATTTAAAACAGATTTTTCTCATATAATATATCCCAGTTATAGACTCTCCTCTCTCTACTTTTCCCAGTTCTTCTCCCTTCCCCTTCTCTCCCCTCTCCTCCAAATCCACACCTTTTCTGCTTCTCCTTACAAAAGAGCAGCTTCTAAGAGATAACAACAAAAAATGACAAAATCAAATATAATATAATGAAGCCAAAACTGGCATATTGATGTTAGACATAGTAACCCAACAGAAGGAAAGGAGTCTCAAGAGTATGCAAAAGAGTCAGAGACCCACTCAATCTCACAGACAAGGGTCCCATTAAAATACTAAACTAATAGCTACAATATACTCACAGGACCTGGTGTAGACCCATGTAGGCCCTGTGCTTGCTGCTTCAATCTCTGTGAGCTCATATTCACTTTGCTTGGTTGATTTAGAGGGACTTGTACTCCTTGTGTTCCCATCCCCTCTGGCTCTTACATTCTTTCTGCCTCCTCTTCCTCGGGATTCCCTGAGCTCTGAGAAAGGGATCTTATAGAAGCCTCCCATTTAGACACCCTTTCCCTGTAAATTTGGCTGTGGGTCTCTGGATCTGTTCCTATCTGCTGTCAGATGAAACCGTTCTGATGATGAATGGCGCTAAGGTACTGGTCTATGAGTATAGCAGAATATCATTAGAAGTCATTTTATGATATTTCTCCCCTCCCCCTCCTCCCGTAGACCAGTCGTATTTGGTTTTACCTTAGGTCTTTGGGCTGGAATTAGGGAGCATTTGAGGAGTGGTGTGGAAACCTAGTGTAGCAGAAACTTACTGAATTATTGAAGGTGGTTCTAATAAGGACTCCTAGTAACGGGTGCTATGGCGTCTAAACTGGCTATCTCTTGTTGCTGGCGAGGCCCTCAGTAGCAAGAATAAGTGGAATTCAGTTGAGTTGTTGGCCAACAGGGTCCCATGGAATCCCCAAAAAACCCAGGCTGTTGCTAAGATAAAAAGTTGCTCTCCACAAACTGACAGTGGGGCCCCATGGCCAAGAACATCACCTATACAACTCATTAAACATGGTGAAGTCAAACTGGTTCCTACATGAAGCCTTCCCCACTATGTTCTTGTTTCTATGGTGCTAAGAGGTATTCTGCAGGACACTGAATGCGAAATGTGGACACCAATTCAGTCACACAACCTTTGACCTACAATCTGATCTTCCTGTTAAATATGCCAGGGCAATGGTGGCACATAACTTGTAAGAGTAACCAACTAATGTCTGCTTTTTATTTAAGGCCCACTCCTCAAGAAAGAACCCATACCTGACACTGCTTGGGTATAAATTGTATAAATGTATCACATTCATTATCATTTCATTAGTTGGTGGACACTGAGGCTGCTTCTGTTTCTTGGCTATTTGAATAAAGCAGCAATAAACATGGATGGGCAGGTATTCTATAGTAGACGATAGAGTCCTTTGGGTATATGCCAAAGAGTGGTATGGCTGGATCATGTTGTACATTTGTTTTTAGTTTTTAAAGAAACCTGTGCATTGATTTCGTGGATGCACTAGTTCAAAGTGCAACCAGCAATGAATAAATGCTGCCCTTCCCACATGCCCAGTCCAGCCTTGCCATCATTTATTTTTCCACCATATTCATTCTGTCAGGGTGAGATAAAATTTCAAATTAGTTTTATACACATTACTCTGATTTCTAAGTATGTTGAACATAAAAAAGTTAACAGCCATTTGTGCTACATCTTTAAAGAACACTCTATTTAGTCCTATGCCCAAATTGTCAAATGGGTTGTTTGTTCCTTGATGTTTGGCTTGAGTTCTTTTTATAGTCCAGATACAAACCCTTCATTAGATGTCTATCATAGAAAGATCTTTTCCCCATTCTGTAGGCTGAATTTTTAGTTAAATGATAGCATCCTTTACTATATAAAAACTTTGGCTTCATGATGACTCATTTATTAATTATTGATCATAATGCCTGCACTACTCAGGTACTATTGAGGAAGTCCTTTTTCTGTGTCAATGAGCTCAAGTGTATTCATGCCCTATTTGACTCAGGATATTAGGTCTTACATTGAAGTCCTTGATCCATTAGAGTTGAGTTTTGTGTAGAGACCTAAGGGTCAAATTTCCTTTTCCTGTGTGTAACTGTTCAGTTTGGCCAGCACCATTTACTGAAGATGCTGTCTTTTCTCCAATTGTTGATCTTTTTGTCAAAACAAGGGGGCTGTGTTTACATGTAGATCTTTAATTCTATTCTATTGGTTAATAGTATGTTTGTATGCCAGTAACATGATGATTTTTTAACATTATAATTCTGTAATTTAACTTGACTCCTGGGATAGTGATACATTCTTCAGTTGTTTTTTTTATTTTTAATTGCTAGGTATGGTTTTGGCTATCCTGGTTCTTTTCTATTTATATATGAAGTTTAAAATAACCATTTCAATTTTGTGATATTTGCAATGAAAATTTGATGGAGAGACCATTGAATATATATGTATATGTGTATATATATATGTGTGTGTGTATATATATAATCAGGTGGCTATTTTTACAGTGTTAATTCTACTAAAGTATGATCCTGGGAGGTGGTTCTATTTTTTGGTATCTTCTTCAATTTCTTTTTATTTTAGTCTTCTTAAGGTTTTCACTATACAAGTCTTTAAGTTCTATGAATATATTTATTTCTAGATCTGTTTCAGACTGTTCTGAGTAGTGCTGTGTGCCTGATTTCTTCCTTGATGTTTTTACCATTTGAATATAGAATGGCTACTGTTGTTAGTATGGTAACTATGAATCCTGCAACTTGGATTTATGTGCTTATCAGCTGTAAGAGTTTTCTGGTTGAATAATTAAGATGTCCTCTTATTAATTCTAATAATAACGATGGCAACATTGAGAGATATTGCTGCTTCTATTTTGCCCATGAATAAACATAGGAAAAGAGAAAATATATATCACAGTCATAGAGCTAGTGAGTTATGGAACTGAAATTTGTAACAGAGAGATTTGATCTCTCAATCTGAACTGTTTGTGAATATATTATTATTATATGTTTTAAAAAACTGAGCTAAAGAACCAATGTAATCTTCAATGTCTTTAAATTTCTAATACAAAATGTGGAGGAAATAATGATTGCAGTGAAATTAACCTGCCATAGATATTTTATAAGTCCCAGGAACTTTGCTAAAATTTTTCCTTATTAGTGTATGTAATATTTAACTTTTAATAGAGCAGGCATGATTGTCCCTCCAACACAGAAAAACTATATTCCAAGTATATCTAGATTGTTATTCTATCCGATTTTACTACTAGACAACATCATATTTTGATCCTAATCTTCTCCAAAGTACAAAAGAAATGTAAAATGTCTTTTTAGTTGATCAAAAAATCATAGGGGTAGATATCTTTAAAGATTAATTGCGATCATTTATCAGTGAATGTGATAGTCATAGCGAAATATAAAGTATAGTTCCACACGTTCAGTTAATGTACTCCTTAGCTGAGGAGTTGAGAGAAGACAGAAAAAGAAGTCAAAAGTCTTATTTAATTGTACAGGCAATAAAAGACTTCTATGAGAAATGTCAAGCTTTTTGGTAGAGTCTATGTGCTAGGAGCATAACTGTGGGCTTTAACTAATGTGCATATTAGTATTAGTGACTTATCAGATAAGGAGAGAGTATTAGACACTGTATTTAAATACAGAGAAGTGACAGACTAAACACAGACATATTGTTGTATGTAAAATATTAGAACTCAATAAATCACTATGCTAGATAGAGTTTCTTTGTTACTTATAACTTTACAATTTCTTCTGAGTGATTCTTTTGAAATTTCCCCAAGGAAATGGACAAATACCAGTAAAATGGGCTCTAAGTGCTACCTACAATCAATATAACTAGGCTACTTGTGCAGCCTTACTTGTTCAAATGTATTGCTGACAGGCCAAACTTCCGCTCAAAGTCTTGCCTACTACACAATTCCAACACAACTTCCAAAGTCCTCCATTTTCTCTGCAGGAAGAAGTGCTGTGGTTGACATAAGAATCAACCTACCTTCCCTTCAGATCTCTTTCTTAAGGGACCAGACATGTCAATCACATGATTGAAACTATGTGGGATCATCTGAAACTGTGGATTTATCAGCTGAGTACAACTCAAAACCATACTCAACATAGCTGAGAATTGTCTGCATTTATCCCTCACAAGATTATATGATGTGATTTACATTTGTTATGACATTATGTGTAGTAACAAATAACTATAACTATAAAGTTTGAATCTTTGCTCTTCAACTCCTCCCAAGCACAAACTACGATAGGGGTGAATTTTTATTTATTTGTCAGGAAGTGTAATGTGGCACATAGATACTGGGGGAACTTCACTTGCTTTCTTATTTCAATCTATCTTTTCCATAGCAGTACTGAAGCATAGACTGCCCAAACATAAGCCCTTGTTTTATAACAGATAGCCTTTCATCATTCTAAGAAGTCTAGTGGTACTCTAATGGATAACCGAGAAGTATATTGGGTACCAAAAGGCTAGAGGACTAGGGCCATGGCTCAGTGACAAAGATTATTTTGTACTCTCCTAGAGGACTAAGTTCAGACCACAGCACCTACATCATGGGACTAATAATCACATGGAACTCAAATTCAGGAAATATGACAATGACTTCTGACCTCTTTAGGCACACACACATACACGTGGTATACACAGGCACACACATACACATGTAAAAATGACAAGAGAAAAAGAAATTCAAAAGCAAGAGAGCTTTGTGATCTGTGCCTTGCTATTGTGAGTTTTCTGGGACAACCTGATTTGAAATGCTCTTTCTTTATCACCAAAATTTATAGAAGCATCTTAGAATTTCCTATATTTTTGGCATGTAAGTTATTTATTCCAAAATATCTCTTTTTACTGGTAAAGACAGATTTTTTTTTGGTCAGGCTATATGTTCCAATTTTGTGTTCAGAAAATAGGACAATGTGCTTTTAACTCAGAGTCACCCAGCAACAAATTTGGCGGTAGGGTTAAGGTTACAGAGGCTGAAGGTCTGTGGAGGCTGCAAAAGGGGGATGTGGAAGAGAAATAGTTTCTATATAAGGTTTATATTTAGTGAATATATACAGATATCCTGGAAACGGTAATAATCCAGCCTAGTTATAAAGTACATTTCTCAGAAAGGTTTTCTTGAAGGTTTGAAAAGATACATTTTTAGAAATATAAAGACTTCACATTGAAAAGAAGTTACTGAAAAATTTTAGACAATTTCCGTTCTTGTCCTCTCCTCATCAGTATTTTGTTAGACTTTATATGTAAATATCATAGTTGCTGCTCTCATGCTCCCGGTCTCCCCTTGGGTAGATTATGTGTAAAGGGCAGCTCCATCAAGCCCCTACCACCACAACTTAACTGTGCCTTCACCTTTCCTCCAGGCATTTACAGATAACTGCCTTTGTGAAATCTGCAGGTGAAGCCGCATGCTCTGTTCCAAAAAAAAGCAAAGCAAAAGCAAAACAACTTCCTCTTTCTTTCAGAAGCCTTTAATTATCCACAGTTCCTCTCTTAGGGTCTAGGGGCTTATGAAACCCTTCCCACTCCCAGTTAGAATGCTGACTGGTCTGATACTGTGCAGGTCTAGTGCAAGCCAACATAACTGAGAATAGCAGACTTGTCATGCCCAGAAGACAATGTTTTACTTTAGTGCAAGCCAACCTCTGGCTGTGGTAAGCCTTCTGCTCCCTCTTCTGCAATGGTCCCTGAGCTTTGGCGAGGGATGTGACAGAGATGTCCCATTTGTGCCTGCGTACTTCACTACTTATATCCCATCCTTTGACTAGTTGTGAGTTTCCGCATTAACTACCTTCCATTGTAGTTTAAAAAGCAAATCTTGCATTTTAGTTACATATGCAATTATATGATAGAGTAAGTTTTCTTGTCATGGTATCTTGGTGTATTTCTTTTTGTTCACTGTGCTTAAAGAATCTTCTCTTTTGGCATCTGAGAGCAGCACTGAACTGTGGGTATAAAGATGAATTTAGGAGTCATTTTGAAACTATTTCCGTTTAGCAAAATAACAGCATTACTCTCACACTTGAGGTTTGTGAACTCTCAAAACATGGCTTTTGGGCCATGGGTTTCTTCCTGTGGAGTAGAACTTAAGCCCAACCAGAAAGATGGTTGGTAATCCTGATAGTATTCATGCCACTTGGCACTAATAAACATATCTTGTCAGACCAGTCATTATTGGAGTTCACAGACAGTACAAATGACTGCCACTCCACCCCACCTCTCAGAAAACTGCATATCTCCTTCCAGGACTGTGAAAGCTCATCAGCAGGAAGGATGCTTTCTGGTTAGTGCCAACTACTCTTTTTTTAAAAAAAAAATTATTGATTTTTATTGAGCTCTACATTTTTTCTGTGCTCCCCTTCCTTCCTCTCCCCTCCCCTTCAAATCTCTCCCAAGGTCCCCATGCTCCCAATTTACTCAGGAGATCTTGTCTTTTTCTACTTCCCATGTAGATTAGATCTTGAATTTTGCAGGCAAGTGGATGGAGCTAGAAAACATCATTTTGAGTGAGGTAACCCAAACCCATTAAGACAGTTATCACATGTACTCACTCATAAGTGGTTTCTAAACATAAAGCAAAGAAAACCAGCTTACAAATCACAATCCCAGAGAACCTAGACAACAATGAGGACCCAAGAGAGACAAACAAACTACTTTTAAAGGTTGGCTGCAAGCCTAGCCATGGATGGCAAAAAGAAAATGAACTTAAAAGTGTCTTCTGAAGTTCTTTGTCTTGTAAAACCATATCAGGGTTTTTAAATTTATTTTATTATTTATTTATTTTTATTGAGCTCTACATTTTTCTCTGCTCCCCTCCCTGCCTCTCCCTTCCCCTTCAGCCCTTCCCCAAGGTCCTCATGCAACTGATTTACTCAGGAGATCTTGTCTTTTTCTACTTTCCATGTAGATTAGATCTATGTATGTCTCTCTTAGTGTCCATATTGTTGTCTAAGTTCTCTGGGATTGTGATTTGTAGGCTGATTTTCTTTGCTTTATGTTTGAAAAACCACTTATGAGTGAGTACATGTGATACTTGTCTTTCTGTGTTTGGGTTACCTCACTCAAAATAATGTTTTCTAGCTCCATCCATTTTTCTGCAAAATTCAAGATGTTTTTTTTTTCTGCTGTGTATTACTCCATTGTGTAAATGAACCACATTTTCCTCATCCATTCTTTGGTCAAGGGGCATCTAGGTTGTTTCCAGGTTCTCGCTATGACAAACAATGCTTCTATGAACATAATTGAGCACATGTCCTTGTGTCATGATTGAACATCCTTTGGATATATACCCAAAAGTGGTATTACTGGGTCTTGAGGAAGTTTATTTCCTAATTACCTGAGAAAGTGCCACACTGACATCCAAAGGGGCTGTACCAGCTTGCATCCCCACCAGTAATGCAGAAGTGTTCCCTTTACCCCACAACCTCTCCAGCATAAGTTGTCATGAGTGTTTTTGATTTTGTTATCTCTCTTTCTCTTTATCTTAAAGGTCCTTTCTTTAAATATTATGCCTTCCACTTTTGTGTTTTATGGCATTCCTGACTGTGAATAAGTGGGTCTCTGTGTCTATATCTGTTTCCTGGGCTCTTTTTCTTTTGTTTGCTTGTATTGTCTTAAACAATATGCTAGTTTTTTATTTTATTTTATTTCAATATTATCCTTTAGAAGCCTGTTTGTTTTCGACTGAGTGACAGAATGGGGCTGGATCTGAATGGCAGGGAATATGGGGAGGAATCAAGAGGAGTAGAGGAAGGAAAACCATAATCAGGATACGTTATATGAGGAAAAGATCTATTTTCAATAAAAAGAGAAAAGTTTCTGACAAATAACCAGATGCTTGTGTGGGGCCTCCGTTTGTAAGTGATTTGACCTTTGCCTCTTTCAGCTTTCAATACTCTTTCTTTAGTCTGTGTTTGAATGTTGTGACTTTAACATATCATGGGGAGTTTCTTTTCTGGTCTTACCTATTTAGAGTTCTGTAGGCCTCTGTACTTGCGTGGGCATCTCTTTCTGCAAGTTTGAGAAAACTTCTTGCAAGATCTTATTGTAAATATTCTGTGTGCCTTCAGTATAGTGTTCTTCTCTTGTTTGTTCCTGGAATGAAGCATCTTTTTTATGGTGTTCCAGAGCTCTCTCACTTTCTGTTTATATTCCTCTTTAAATTCTCTATTGACCTTCACTGCATGAAGCAATTCCTATACCGACCTTGTCTTTCGGCTCTGATTCTGTTTTCTACCTGATCCATTCTTCTGGGGAGGCTTCCACTGAGGATTTTTTTGACTTTATTGAGCTTTTCTTTTCCAGTATCACTTCAGGTTAGGTTTTCTTTAGCAATTACATCTCTATTTTCATATTTGGCTTTCTTCTTTATTTCATGTACCCCTATTTTTGTTGCCTTGGAGAGTATCCACGTGTTATTTAAATTAGCTGTACTCATAATAATCTTTTGAATTCTATTTCTAGTAATTCTTCAGGTCATTTTCATTAGGCACCATTTTATGGGATTAGTGATTTGTGGAAGGACATGTCTTGCTTTTAGTGTCATTTTTGTTTTTCCTCTGGGACTTGAATATCTAAAGTTAGTTCATTCACTGAATTTTTCTTTCTCCCTTCTGTATTTTTTTATTTAAAAATCCAACTCCTTGTTTTTTCTTTCTCTGGTTCATTTTTGCAGTGTTAACTTGTTTATTCAGCATGTCCTTTCCCTTTGCAGCAAAATATAGGATTTATATTAGGATCAGTTCTATGTTGGATCTTTTTTAAGAGTCCGGTGTTCCCCTATGAAAAACTAGGGTGTCCTCTCAGGGACTGTGAGTTGTACAACTCTCCACTTATTTGCGGACCTTACCCAGAGTCTGATCTGGGTCTCTGTGGCTTACATTGACACCAGTGCAAGACAGAATTTACAGTGTGCCTATGGTACTTACCTGGAGTCAAATCTTGCCCATACTCTGCATTCATAGATTCTTTTCCTTTAATTGATTTGTTGAGTTATTTATCTGGTGTTTTATACACATTTTTTTTCCAGAGGAGGCCATTGTTATTATCAGTTTTTTATGTTACTTGCTTTTTTATGTTATTAGTGCTTTTGTGTTAGGACTTGAACAGTTAATGTTAGGTCACTGATTATATTTAATTAACTTTAATTAGTTAATTGATTTTGAATTACTGATCCCCTTCCTTAAGTTCTAATCTTTTTAAGAAGCAAATGGTCACTGATAAAATTGTATATATTAATATATTAGTTATTTGAGGTATGAATCACACGGCAAAGGAAAGAAAATAAACACTAAAAAAAAGAAAAGAAAAAAATGGACTCAGGTCAAGATGTGATTACTATTGCATTGGCAGAGTGAGGTGTGATAGTAATTTTGTATTGTATTGGCAGGGAAAAGTAGAGGTGAGGTATAGTGAAGAGAGAGGAGCAGGGGTATTAACTTGGAGGTGAAGCCTAGAACAGGACTGAGAAGAGAAAGGTAGCAAGCTATGAACTGTAGCCAAATTTCTGTTCTCACTCCTTTGGGGAGGCTGAAATACTAGAGCCTGCGAACTTGGCTACACTGTGTTCTTTGGACTTGGAATATGCAAGAGAACAAAGAAATAGGAGAAGCAGCACCAGGTGTGGGTGGGAGTGAGGAGTTAGACGTAGAGAGTATGAAAGCAGTCTAGGCTGTTTATTCATAGTCTCGACCTGACCTGTCTCTAGTGGCAGAGTTCTGCTATTTCTGATTCAGTGTGAGGTCTCGAGTCATTTGCTCTGAGCACAGGCACTAAGAGCAACAATTAACAAATGGGACCTCATGAAACTGAAAAACATCTATTTAGGAATGGACACCGTCATTTGGACAAACTGTCAGGCTACAGAATGTGTGAATTTTTTTTAAATAACTACATGTACAATTGAGGGCAAATATAAAAAATATATAAAGACCAAAAACTGCATATCAAGAAAACAAATAACCCAATGGGGTATATATCTAAACAGAATTCTCCAAACTAACAGTAAGGTTCTTTTTCTCAAGACAGCACCTACAAACTCATTGAATATGAAGTTGAGCTGGTGCTCACCTAGTGTGTGTGGGCACCACACTTCACCCAGGTGTGTTAGCATCTTTGATGCAGGAAGATATTCTGCACACTACAAAATGGGAAGGGTAAAGACCAACTCAGCTACAAAGCTTTAGATCTTCTGTGATAACCTGTCTGTAAGACACTCTGGTACAAATAGTGCCACAGACTAAGCGGAAGCAACTAACCAATATCTGATCGGACTTAAGATCAGCTTCATGAGATGGAACCCATCCCGACACTCCTCAAGTGGCCAGGAACCTCTGACCAGACAAGCTAGGGACCTGGGGGAAAACCAAATATTACTGTTCTGCTAAAGGAATATAGTAAAAAAAAAAATGACTCCTAAGGACGTTCTGCTATACTAATAGATCAGTGCCTTACTGAGCTATCCTCCAAGAAGCTTCCTTCTGCAATAGATTACAAATTCAGAGACCCACAGTCAACATGCGGAAAGAAACTTTGGAGCACTCAGTCATAAATGAGATGTCTTCATCAAATCCCTTCCTTTAGCCCTCAGGGAACCCTGTGGAAGAGGAGGCAGAAAGACTGTAAGAGCCAGAAGGAATGCCAAGGAAATAAGGCCTTCTAAGCATAGCAGGATATGCAGCTATGAACTCACAGAAACTGTGGAAACCTTCATGGGGGCCAGGCAGTTCTGCACCAGACTGGTCCCAGGACTGTAAAGATAAAAGTACCCAAACCCCCTACCCTTAACTCAGAAGATATTTCAAGCTGATAACCACTTGCAAATGAAAAGTTAGTCTTCTCCCATGGAGTCTCACTGGGGATAAAAACAACTCTTAAAACCAGACACCCCCCACCTGCTCCCAGCAGTAGGTGGCCAACACTAGCCTTTGGCAAGTTCTTTGTCTCATGATGTTTTGTCAGAGCATGTTCTTTACTTTATTTTTCTTTTTTAAAAAAATTTCATTTTTTAACCTTTTTATATACTTTTTTACTTTATATATATACACGTATGTATATGTAATTATGCATATATATATATATATATATTATGGTTTCTGATTTTGTGCTTTTATGGAATTCCAGTGTATATGAATGTGTGTGTGTCTCTCAGTCTATTTGTGTTTCTTATGCTTTTCCTTTGGCTCATTTTTTTCCTGTTTGTTTTGTCCTGTTCTGACTTGTTTATTTTGGTTTTATCTTATTTCATTGTGTGATTATTCCTTAAATGCCTATTTTTTTTCCAAAAGGAGACAGAGAAATATAGTGGTTTGAATGGAAGGGAAGGTGAAGAAAATACTGGTGGAGTTTTGGGTGGGAAACTGTAATCTTAATACATTGCAAAAAAACTATTTTTAACAAATGAAAAATGGAAAAAAGGAAAAGCTTATACTAATTTTATAATATCCTACTAAATGGTGCATATATCATTTATATGATAAGAGTAGCTTTATTTATTATTTAAAAGTTAAAAAACCTATAGCCAAACTTTTTCAAATAAAAGGAATGAAATGGGAGAAATGTGTACAATAGTGTACACATACTTTACTTGAATCTTTTGAGGATATTTATCACTGAGTAAAGAATTTTTATGTGTTCAGATAGAATTCTGAATAATAATTTATACTATAGGGGCTTTAAAAATGTTTTTTTAAACAATGGCTCTTTTTCCAACCCTACTGCTTTTAGTTCAAAGATGTTGTTGAAACTATTGGGACATATTTTCTAAATTAATTTTATTTCACGAATCTGTTCCCTTATTTTATGTCAAAAAGATGATGACAGGCATTTATATTACATGAATTAAGTATTAATTTTAAGAAAAGATTGCTAGTAATTAATGTTCATATAGCCTTTTAAATTTCAGATGTCATCTCAGTGAGCTACACACACTTGCCTTTCACAACAAAGTCAATAAAGGTCATTGTACTTGCTACATTAAAATGATCCATTATTTTCAAGTCTGGGTCACTCTTAGGAAATGGATCTTTAAGTTGTTTGATAAACTACATAAACAGAGGCAAAAGTACAAGAACAATAGTTCTGTAAAATGTAGGCCAGCATTTCTGAGTGCTCTTATCAGGGACTAATTTTAGTTGCAGAGATCTATTTTCACAGCGCTCAGTTTCCACCCTACCAACTCTGGAGCTACACAGATGAAAGTGAGCCACTGAGCATGGAATACCTGTTAGAAGTTGAAAGAGAACTCTTCTACTTTCTTTCATCATTACATAGCAAGAGTTATGCTAAGTCAGTGGCTGAAGTCCTTGGTTCATCTCCTAGGAAGGGATTCTTTCAAACGTTGCTCCACGCCAGCCACTCTTCCTCTGTCGCTCTGTCTCCACTGCAGTCTTTCTGTGCCTCTCCCACTTCAGATTCCAGGTGGGGCATGCATTAACTGGTGGCTAAAAGAAATGAATTAACGTCAGCTCCTTTTCACATTTGCATTAAAAAGAGATACTGGGAAACTGAGCAGCCCAAGGCGGCTTTCAGGCTGCAGGGAGAGCAGGTTGCTTTTTTTAGCACTGCAGTTGGATGCTCTACTTCATAGGCCTGCCCCTTGTGTAGTAGCCAAGATATGTTCCTCTCTTTATAGTTTCAACAAAATAAATCATATAAGCACTCAAACATCTTGTCAGTAATTCCTCAGGTACTCAACTTTTTATTTTTACCCATTCTAATTTCCATTAAGAATATATATATATATATATATATATATATATATATCCACAATGATTCTGAAGCTAGGCTAAGTAAACACGGTTTTGATGATTGACATAGGTAATTCTACAGTAAAGCAGGAAGATTTCTTTGCAGCTGTGTCATGGAGATTATGTGGTGAGGAATAAAATTTCTTGAAAAGCAGAAGTCTCATACAGTACAAAAGTGAACCGAGAATAGTGAGCATATCATCAGATTATTATATTAAAAATTATTTTGTAAAAATTGTGTACCACCTTGGCATACACTAGCAGTTCATTCTGTACAGGAAAAATAAAAGAATACAAAGAGAAAACGTGGGGCAATGAGGCTCATACAATTGGCTTGCTACCATCATTTATTAAGAGGTGACCTCTAGTGAGTTTGTTAACAGTACAGAACTACACACAGCCAATAACTTTTGCCGAAGGATGGAGTCGGGTCAGAAGCCATGTTTGTGGTCTGCTAGGCCAACATGCCATTGTCTCACATTGTTTCTCAAATCGCTGCTCTTCCTGATCACTGCAGGAGCTGTGAAATAAAGAGCTGAAAAGTATCTGAATTTCATTTTTCCCTCTCTTTAGGTAGCTCGGATTTGTTATTCTGAGAATGAATTTATTATTATAATTAACATTTATATTAATTTCTTTGCTTAAATATAAACCTTCATTCATATTTTTACCTCTTCTTAAATTCTCTGTTACTAAGATACTTTTATTAGATAAAGAATATAACATTTCGGGGCTGGAGAGGTGGCTCAATGGTTAAAAGCACTGATTGCTCTTCCAGAGGACCCAGGTTCAATTCCCAGCACCCACGTGGCAGCTCACAACTGTCTGAAGATCCAGTTAGGGGATCTGACACCTTCACACCAATGCACATAAGATAAAGTTAAACCATTAAAGAATATAACCTTTCTTATAGACTCAAACTAGATTATTATAGTACTATTTTTTTCAGATATCAATAGGCCATCTTTTTACTGATGAATGTAGAATTGTTTTGTATGTTGTAATTCTAAGTTTAATGTTTTGAAAAACTGCCATGTAACTTTTTTTCATTAACTTCTGAAGCATTTTACATTTTAACTATTAGTAGACGAACATGCCTCTCAATTCCCTACAGTCAAGTGTAGGGATATGTCTTTGTATATCTAAATTCTTTGTAGCAGAAGGAACCTTCTGAATAACCAGTTGAGGTCAACATTAAAAAAAAAAAAAGACACAATTAAAGGTGAATAAGGCAGGTATCACTGTGTGCTTCCATTTGAGGATTCTGTAAGATTAGGAAAATATCCCTAATATGTGCTTTGTGAGGCATAAGGAAAACTCAAATCTTCATTTTTTTCTTAAGAAGTTTGATTTCTTCTAGCCTGAGAAATTTAGAGGGTATTAAAGTGGCTAAGACGTGAGCTAGAGGAATTACATGATTTTAGTATCTCCCGTCAACCATTTAACATAAAAATATTTAAAGTTCTGTGCAGCATGGAGGATGAAATTGGCAAGAAAGGCCATCAAAAGAAACCTCTTATGCTGCTTTTCCCAGCTTACGCGGTAAATACATGAATGGGGCAATGCATGGTGTATCTTTTAGTTCTTCTTTCACTTGCACATGTTCTCCATAAACACATGGAAATTAAAGCTCATCCGAGGATATGACCATTCCTGGAGAAGAAGAGTCTTGGCCAGTTGGAACTACTTAGCTTCACAGAACTCAACCAAGGGGAAAGTGGCGTGAGAAACGTTATGGTGGGAGTCCTAGGTGACAACCTGATAATGACTACAGTAGAATCCAGCATTTTGGAAAGAACGTTGCCCCTGGTTTTGAAATGGACTTATTATAAGGAAAACAAGCTATGGACACTAGAATGGCATCTTTCTTTCTAGCTTAAATACAAAAGCCACTAAAATGAGGTACGCTTGGACAAACATCTACCAGGACATGGCTGTTTATGTTCCGCTACAGACAGAATTAACGCACTGACATTAAAAAGCTCCCCCGTGGAGCTAGATTAGCACACTGATCAAGAGAGGTCTAGTGATCTGTCAGCTGTGATCTATCCAAAGACCCTCAGACTCTGGGCCATGAATCTCCCTGTTCTAAGGAGAGAAAGAAGCAAGTCTACACGATTCTGCAGCATCACCTTCAGAGCTCCGATATTGTTCGGTGGGTCAGTATGGTTCAGCTGCCTTTAAGGTTGTTGGGAGCATTTTTAAAACCTACACTGAACTGAAATGGTGCGGTGAGAAGTCACTATCATGTTTATTTATGCCAGTTAAATCTTTACCTGTCAAGATCAGTTTTTGTTACTGCATGTATTCTTTAGTGTGAGCTAATTTTCCTCAGCTTGATGGAAGCAGGAACTTATCGTGTTACTTCACTATTTTCTTTTGGTCTTCTGAACACTTATAAAGACACAGTACCAACTAGTTTAAATGTAAGATGAAATACCCTTGCACATAGGAGACAATTTATGAACCCTTAACATAGCTGTTATTTAATCAGAGAAATTAACTTTTAGAACAAAATGAATTTTTCTCTTCAATCAGTAGTTTCCCATAGTGTTCCCAAGACACACATGTGCTGTTCTTGAAAAGCAGATTAGAACTGACAACAATTAGTCACCTTTGAATTTGTGACATAAAATAAAAATGAGTCCCTGTGCACATGAAGTCCAAAATTCATCTCTCTTTTGCCTAAGGTTTTCTTTCCTCAATATTCACTTTGAGTTTAATATAAGATTGTTGACTTAACAATGATGTATTTCAAGCTTAAGGCAGAAATGAATGTTGTATTAATAAATTGTTTAGAGACGGATTCAAAGAACATTTCATTATATAAACAGGGCAGCTATAAAACATGCTTTGTGGTCATTCCATCATTCCTACCTGTAGCAGATTTGTGGAGATGACATCTATCAGTGTGACAGAGAATATTACACAAGTGATAGACAGTTATTAGCTGAAGTCCTGATATATTTACACCATGGGAAAATGCACTTGGTATTTTCTTTCTGGCAACTGCTCTGCTGTTCATAATTTGATGGAAAATTGATTAATCACACGTTTAACTCAATGCAAGATCTTCTGCACTGTAATAAATTATGGCCATTAATCAATAAGTACAAAGTAATTCCAGGAGTCTGGAGACATGCTGGCTTCTAATAGAAAAGCTTGCACTTGGGTCTTCCTGCCAGTGACCACTTCATCTGAGGTATTTTGCACCTGCCGCAATCCAATTAGATGACAGAATTAATGAACCTCATTGCTCCTGACAATTTGTTATACTGAAGAAGGAATGTTTTGGCACATCCATTAAAACCTGATGCACAATACTTTGCAGAAAAGAAATAAAAAATAAACCAAAGCATCAGACAGGGGCTTAAGACAGGAATCCGAGTTCAAGGAAATGTGGGAAGCCGCAGTCTGACTTCATGTCGGAGAAAGACCCAGTTGCATTTGCTCAAAGAGTCTGACAAGGTCTTTTCTCCACATGAAAAAGCTGAACTTGGCCTGCGTGCAAAGTTTCATGCTATTTTGTTTCTTTTCTGACAAATTAAGTGGCATGATTAAAATAAGTGTTCATGAAGTAGTATTTCTTAGGCAATCTGATAGATGGCTTCTTAGTAAGTATCCACCGCGGTTTCACGTATCATGGCCCTTCTGCACCTGTTTTATGGAGCTAACAATGGGCTCTCAATGGACTTTGGTGGGAGAAAGTCTGGGAAGATAAAAGAAAACCAGTTTGCGCTAATTCTGACACCAGGAAACGCCAGGAATAGACTGTATTTAGAGACTTTGAAAAACAATTAGCTGTGGATTATAGGTCTAAAAGGCCTCTCCTAACAGTACCTGGGAAATACTTTGCCCATTTAATGCCTTCTAAGCTGTCACCGAGCTGAACTTCAGTCCCAGTGATTAATGAAAAGCTGCAGGGCACAGCTAGAAGCTAAAGTCTCAATTATGAAAAAGCAGTAACTAGTTTAATGTGCTGATGCTTTTATGCTTAAACTGACAGCTTTGAAAAATGGCAATATTTCCAATCACACTTTAATAATTTATCACTTCTCTATTGGCAGGTCCAGTGTGCACTGCTCCTGCTATTCCTTTCCTTGTTTTCAGGTCCTGGTATGAGGACACCAAAAAGCATGGTCTGGATTTTTTTTAAAGCACATCTTCCTATTCAGAAGCCAGACTCCAAAAATATAATGGTATCTATCTATTTTATCAATAGTTGCTATCTATCTGCCCATCCATCTATCTATATATCAATCATCTATCAACCATAGTATACATCTACCTATTTATCTATCATCTATCTATCTTCCATCTATTATTTATCTATCTACCCACCTACCTATCTTCCCTATCCACCACCTATCAATCATCTACCCTTTATTGTATATCTGTGCCATTTCCAATTAGAACCATCATGTGACAATGGTTTTTGTTTTTGAGGGGGGCCCAGAATTGAGTCCAGTAAGCCTTGTCCAGTTTCAGTTGAAAAACTGACATATCGACGCATGACAGATGCTTTTAATTAGGTGCTTTTCCTTACAGGAGAAAGTAGCTGAAGTTGGATAGAGGCATCAGTTTAAGTCTACAATTATCAAAGAAAAATTATCTAATTGTTCAGACAATGAATGAAATGAGTAAATTTCAGAGTAGTAAGTGCAACAAAAGATGGTGGCATTTTTGGTGGCAGTGGTAAAAAGCATCTTGTAAAATTATGAGGGTTTAATTTTACATTTTAACTTCAACAATAAACAAATTGGTCAATAACTATAGTCATTTTCTTGGTAGGGTTTCAAGATCACATTAGAATTTTCTACTGTTGTATGGGCAGAGTTCATCACAGTAGCTAACACAGTTACTATGGTAACTATCATTACCATAATTTAATATATGGATAAATAAACAAATGAATACAGAGAATCCACAAAGTTGAGCATTAAGAAATGAAGAGGAGTGGGTCAGGAATTCAAATTCATCCTCAGCTACTTCAACGCACTTGATGCCAGCCTGGGCTGCATAAATCCCTATGTTAAAACAAAAACAAATAGTTGGGCTGCTATTTAATTTAGCTAAGATTTCTAAATATTGCCTGCCTGCCAAAACATACTCAATGATAGCTACAAAATTAGTGACAACAGTACATATTAATTTTAAAACTGAGGCTGTAGGACCATATTATGGACTGTATGCAGCAGATTCTATATTGACTGAGGGCCAAAATATTTTTCACACTTCTTAAATAAAATGAAGGCACAAATAAATGTATTTAGCAGTTCTTACAGTGAAACTATTTAGTGTTTTGAGCTATCTATGACTTTTAAAATACATTATTAGAACTCATAAATACTTAACAGTATGTTTATTTAAAGTTTGACCTACAAGTTCATTTGTGGCACAGGTATTTCTTTTTTCTTTCTGTGATTATTTTCCAAATAAAGTAAATTACAGGAAGTATTTTCATGAGAAACAGCTAGAAAGTATAGTTTCAAAAATCTACCTCTTACTATCTGATAGAGGGCAGTATATTTTACTTTCTTTAATTGCTGTCATAATGGGGCTAGTTACAGCGTCTCCATGACAGCATGCTGCAACTTCGTATGTGAAAATTCTTTGCGAGTGAAATTATATGAGTTTCAAACCGGTGTCAGTTTCGCTACTACAATGTTCAGGAAACTATTCTGAATTAAAACGTGCTTCCTACATGTTTCTGCTTGTAGGAAGTCAAATTCGTGACACTGGTCCCCCTTTCCAGGCCACACGTCTCTGGGTTGTGAGGAGACATTAGAGTTTTGCAAGAATTCAACACGAATATTGGCCGAGCCTATTTTTGTAAGTAAAAATATTTTGTATTATAAAGGAAGTATGTGACTTGTAAAAATAAAATTTTTTGAAAGCATAGTTAAAAGATAAAATGTAAAGTTCCATTTGGAATAAAATATAGAGTGACATTTGGGAGAATAGGTATTAAAAACATTGTGAAAAATGGGTCAACTTGGAAATATTTGATTAATTGCATGAAATCATGGGTAAAATGATTTTCTTTCTGAGTAGTTATAGTTAGTAAAATTAAGAAGTATATGGAATTTATTATTCTTCTACCTTGTTTTTCCTCTGTGAAAAGATGTCTAGGAGAGTGTGAACCCATGCTTATTCTTTTGACTACACTGTTTCCACATAAATTGCTTGTTAGCAACATATTCTTTTATCTAAATGCCTTTATTGTATTAATAGTATGTTGTCTCATTCAGCTTTTCATATCTAGGCATATTGTGGTACGTTTTAATTTTGTTAGGGATGCAATTTTCTTCTTGTTCTATTCAATTAATGAAATAATGTTTTGTTTTTCAAGAACCAAACTCTCAACGATTATTTATAACTTTGAAGCTGATCTCATTCTACCTGTACCTTTTCACTATGGATCAGATCTACTGCTTGTATGTAATCTGGGTGGGCTCTTTGAAAAGTCATGTTTTTTATTCTTTTTCTACAAGAGTTTGTGAGTTTCCTAACGTATCAAAAAGTACAGTGCACATTGCCCTGGTCTCATCTGTTGATGTTGAAATACCCATATTGTCTCTGCAGTCATTTTTATACTCCTCACATATATGGGCACTAATTCACATGGGCGCAAACCCCGGCTTTCCTACATCTATGCACGAAAACCTCGTGTTTTGCTTGGTTTGTGCCTAGAACATCAGTCCTTTAATTAGGCTATTTTGCCTTTTGTCTCATCTATTCCCATATATAATTTAAAATAAGAGCTATAGCCCCCTAAATTCTTTGTATTTGAGAGAAAGAAATCCATCTAAATCTGGTTTCTTGAAGCACAGGACACAGGCAAATACCACACATGGCAGAAACAGCATCCGTATATTTCACTAAGGTTTGTGTGGTTACATGATAGAATCTGGAGGAATTCTGAAATTTTATAAATTTCTCCATTTAGAGGTAGTTTCCCTAGTTATGAATCAAATCAGATCAAATCACACAAGTTCAGAATGTAGGAGTCCTGCCAGATGATAGCACTGTTCGGGTCAGTTATAGGATCTCATCATCGGCACCTGGCTTGTGGCGTCATCTCTCCTCTTATTTTGGCATAGTTCCCAATACAGCAGATAAATTTCACCTGATAACTGTCTAAGCAAGCATCCTAGTCCTCAATTTCAGGTAATTATTAGCTAGCATCCTCGACATTTTAGGTAGTCTATGCAAATGAGTTTGTTTTTCCATAATAATATAACAGCAATGTAGATAATGGTTATAAAGATTATTGACATTTTCAATATATTTGTACATATTAACTTCTGAATAAAGTACAAAATTTGTTAAATTTTCCTAGCAGCCTATGAGCTAGTTTCATTATCCTGCTATATTTACGGGACGCTGATGCACTACAGTTTAAATTTGTCACCTAAGTTCATGAGACTGGTAAATGAATGCAGGGTAGCACATAGATGGCTTTCTCGCAGAGGCTATATTTATTCTACTGGGGATGAAGCACTTTCTATTTTGTAACATAAGTAAAGCAGGGGAAAAATGAGGTCATCTCAGACTAACTGCTGTAAAGTCGTTTTGAGAAAGTAAACATTTCATATAAAATCCATTTTTACTTTAATTTTTATTGACTATACCTGATTTTGCATTGATTTATTTTCAAAATTTATTGATAATATAGAATAAAGAGGACAAACTCATCAAGATTTTTTTTTTTTTTTTTTTTTTTTTTTTTTTTTTTTTGGTTTTTCGAGACAGGGTTTCCCTGTAGTTTCTAGAGCCTGTCCTGGAACTAGCTCTTGTAGACCAGACTGGTCTCGAACTCAGAGATCCACCCATCTCTGCCTCCCGAGTGCTGGGATTAAAGGCTTGTGCCACCACCACCCAGCTCATCAAGATTTTCTTGTGTTTTTTAGAGCTAACTGGCAACTATGCTTTCTGATCTCTACCATTCACATTCAATTTGCTTTCTTTCTACATTCTCCATCAACTCAGACTATATCTAAACTGAAAATGGCTCTAATTCTCTGGAAATCTCCAATTTCTGTACAAAATATTTCTTTTAGGTTGCTCATATCTCAACTTTAAGATCAGATTAATGGCCCCAATTGCAAAAAATTTCAAGAGTGTGAACTTCATCTTTCTATTACTCCTGCGCCTGGTTTTGAACCCTGAGTCAGATGCCAAATTCTCCCAAATACCCTACACTGATGTATATACATAAATGTTCAGTATAGGTTGTAAAAATGTAGCAGGCTTTAGTTATCAGAATCTTCTGAAATTTTTAAAAGGTTGTTTCTTCATCCAGTTTTGCATGTTCTTTGCTTAATTTACCTCGTCTTCATGTTATGTCCTACCCTTTAAAAATTACACTTCAAAATTTCAGATTCTACCATCTAGGAAAGTAGTGTAATTTTTAGATATTATATTAAAATTTATGATAAAATAACCACATTCCTAAGAAATCCATATTTTCCAAAATTTTGTCATAATCTTTATTCAGTGGAGAAAAAAGATAATAAGACCTACAGAAATAAAGTGGTATTTGTTGCATAAATTCCAATAGTAAATGAGCTTTTCTTATTTAAAGATAACATAATGATTCTTCAAACAAAACTAATACCAATTATAATTTGACCTGACTAAATTTATTTAGTTTGTCTACAATCAAAAGCAATTACTTCTCACCTCATAACTGTTAAGAAAGGCCACACTTAGAAGGGACCTAGTACAATAAAAAGATGTTCCTTCCTTCATTGGAGTGAAGCACCTTTAAGAAAACAACAACAAAAACTCTTAAAGGAAATACATCATGAGAGCATGACCTCATCTATTAAGGGCTCCAACTTGCAGAAGCGCAGTTTCATTTGAAAGGCAAGAGAGTAAAATAGCGATGCCCCCGAAGAGTATTCTGGCTGTGGATGAACCGTCTATAGGAATAGTTTTCTCCTTAGTCACCGCAGTACACAGAAGACCTCATTGCTGTCATAGAAAGAGGCCAGACTCCAGCTCCAGCTGGCAGAAGAGACTGGCAACACTGTTCATGCAGTTGCAAAATAAAAGAGTTGAGGGGTTGTGGAATCTTTCACTAAGGTTCCAGAAAGCAGCTAGGGTCGGACAATGTGTAACAAGGTTTGATTCTATGCAAAGAGCACCTAAGAGCCCATTCCGTGAATCTGTGAAGGTGGTACCCAAGTTATTATGGAGACTCCAAGATACAGCGGTTGCCAAAAGTGTGAACTGCCTGTGTGCTACAATTGGAAGATCTATTGATGTGCCAAGGAAATTGGCACTCTCATCTGTGGTTTCTTAGTCCCAATAATAAAGGAATTTAGGGGTTGGGTGATAGTGGTGCACACCTTTAATCTCAGCACTGGGGAGGCAGAGACAAGTGGATCTCTGTGAATTCGAAGCCAGCCTGGTCTACAAATCTAGTTCTAGGACAGCCAGGGTTGTTACACAGAAAAATCCTGTCTCGAAAAAACACAAAAAAGAGGGGGGAAGGTCGCTAGGTGGGGAGGTGGAGAGAAAGCCATGCCTTGTAAGTAAGGCATGGCGGTCAGAGAAACAGAGAAAAAGCCCGAGAGTTTGGGGGAAAGCATGCTTACGATTTTGGTTGGTGTTTGAAAAAAAAAAAACAAAAAACAAAACTGCTTACCGTTGGCCACAGATCTGAGTTCAGTAGGTACTCGAGTTCCAGGACAATTTGTCTATTTACCAGGGATATATTAGAAGTTGAAAGAAAAAGAAGCTTATTGTAAAAAGAAAAATCATTTCTGAGAATAAGAGTGGGTTAATGGGCTGAGAGGAAAAGTCCAAATGACTGCTGAGCTACAAAGTGTCTAGCCCTTTAGAGGTCATTTTCATAGAATTGGCACCTCCACTCGGTTTTTACTGTTTTGTTTCCCACAAATTTTCTGGTTTTTAACATGAAGTCCAGGTGAAGGAAACCTTCTAGAATTTCTCTATAAACTGGCCTGAGCATGGACCATGTGTTGTATGAGACGCAGGTGGGGAACGGAGTCCAGCCTTTTATTGCGAGCTGGCTTCTCTCGTGTGTTAATCATGCTTCAGTCTCCATCCCCTGCCCTCATGTCACAGAGCTACCACCCAGGGCTGCTGAAGCCTACATGATACTATTATGAGCTCCAGATGCAGGAAATGAGACTTTAGAATGCAGCGTCCTCTGTGTTGCGGTTTAGTCTTGCTTTGCTTCAATCTTTCCATCTCTTTTTGTCCCCTTCAGAATGGAAATGTCTGCTATGTTGAAAGTATGTAACTTGTTCTGATTCTTATGTTTCTACTTTATAGGGGCTTCAAGTTAAGAGATTATCTTAAATCTCTGACTTTGGATTTTTGGTGTTAGTTATCTTACCCTAGTCTTAGTGGTTTTTTCTCGCTCTCTCTCTCTCTCTTCCTTCCTTCCTCCCTCCTTCCCTCCCTCCCTTCCTCCCTCCCTCCCTTCCTCCTTCCCTCCCTCCCTTCCTACCTCCCTCTCTCCATCCCTCCCTCTCTCACCCATCTCTCTTTTTTTATATCTTTTGGATTGTATTAGTCTCCAAATTCACTTTTAATTTCTTTTTCTATTTCTATTTGGTGGTTCTCTTTTCGTTGATTCCTCTGCTCTTGGAATTTAGAGTGTTGTCCTCCACTTATTTTTTGGCATATCTGGATTTATCTAGATATACCAGATTCTTTTGCATTATGCTGGTTTAATTTAGAGACAGAGATATTACAGTACTGGATAGAGAAGATGTAGTTTACACACTTTTTTTTAGAACAAGACACATCAATATTTAAATAAAGAAATCAGAGAATAATAAAGACAAAGAGCTATAGCATGACTAACAAAGAAGAGATAGTAGTTCAATATATACATTGCAGTAAGGGGACAATTATAACTGCATAAATGTAGAAGAGATGGCTTTTTTGTGGATATAAAAATGGGAGAGGAGTGCCAGGCAGTGGTGGTGCATGAGTTTAATTATAGCACTTGGGAGGTAGAGGCAGGCAGATCTCTATGAGTTCGAGTCCAGCTGGGTCTACAAGAGCTAGTTCTAGGACAGGCTTCAAAGCTACAGAGAAATCCTGTCTATAAAAAAAAATGGGAACAAGCCCTATTCTCATAAGACAGATATAAATGTACAAACTTTTAACTAGTTATATAAAAATAACAGAAAATCTAAGCTACTACAATGCTAGAGAAAAGGACAAAGGGAAAAAAGACCTAAGAATATATATATATATGTATATATATATATATATATTCACATAACACATACATATATGTTGAAAACATATAGAAATCAGTCAACCAATCAGCTACCAAGCCAACAAAGCAAGACAAAATATTGAGGAGAGACAAGAAAAGAACAGAACAGAAGAAAAGAAAACCCCCAATAACCCTATTCTACTTTGTACTCTTTGTTAGTTTTGCAAAATTTCAGCCTGGGTGCCCAAGACTTCTAGAGCTGAATCTGCATGAAGTTGAGCTTTGGAGAACAATGAAGCTTGCTGTCGATGGCTGGGTGCTGTTGCTGGGGCAACCCTGTCTAGTCTAGATGGCAGCAAAGCCAAAGCTCTTGACCCACAGGCTCATCTGTGGAATGATGACTGGTTGGGATAACATTCCCTGGCTCTGCTATGACCTCTAGGTCAACCAGATGGAACCAAAATGTTCAATACCACACTAATTTCTAAGGCTGGGGTGCATCCCTAGTGCTGGACTGGTCTCTGAAAAGAACATTTTGGAGAGGTCATTATTCTGCCAGCTTTGTTTGGGCTTCAACTTTTCACACGTTTGGGGCATAATGTGCATTTTCCCACTTCCAACACACATGCAGTGAGGTTTGGTAGACCTCTCATCCGCTGCTGAACTATCTTCCGATACAGCTGACTCAAGCACTGCAGTGCTTCCTCTAATTTGCCCTCCCTTCTCTTTTTCCAGTAATGGAAATGGGTACTGGCACTAAGATCCAACCGGATCACTGTTTTCCAACTGAAATTTGTTAAGTCTTTTTCCTTCACTGCCAACCACTTTTCAGGCCTGTTCATTCCTGTTCAGATTTATCTCTTGTCCTGTAAAGCATGAACACATTTGCCATCACTCTGAGGTTGATATTTCTTTCCTTCTCATTGTTCTCCAAACTATTCCCACACATTTAAGTTTAACAGAACCCTGGGCAGCTCTTGCTTCTTTGATAGATTGTTGCTTGTTTGTAAGCATTATGATAGCCTGTGCTGGAGAGGGTGTGGAGTAAGGGGAACACTCATCCATTGCTGGTGGGAAAGCAAACTTGTGCAACCACTTTGAAATCAGTGTGGTGGTTCTCAGAAAATTGGGAATCAACCTACCTCAGGATCCAGCAATACCACTCTTGGGAATATATCCAAGAGATGCCCTATCATACTACAAAAGCATTTGTTCAACTATGTTCATAGCAGCATTATTTATAATAGCCAGAACCTGGAAACAACCTAGATGCCCCTCAATGAAAGAATGGATAAAGTATGGAATATATACACATTAGAGTACTACTCAGTGGTAAAAACAAACAAACAAACAAACAAACAAACAAAAAAAAACAATGACATCTTAAGTTTTGCATGCAAATGGATGGAAATAGAAAACACTATCTTGAGTGAGATCACCCAGACCCCAAAATATGAATATGGTATGTACTTACTCATTAGTGGACTCTAGCCATAAACAAAGGACATTAAGCCTATAGTTCACAAGCCTAGAGAAGCCAAATAACAAGGTAAACCCAAAGAAAAACTAGAAATTGAAAGCAAACAAAATTGCCGGCCAAAAGTTGGGAGCATGGAGGTTGAGGTAGGGGTAGGGGTGGGAGTGGGGGAAGGGGGAGGGGGAGAGAGAAGGGAGAAGGGAAAGACTGGGAAAAGCTTGGAGGAGTGGGAGGGTAGAGATGGAAGCAGGGCAGAAATAGGAGCAGGGAAGAAGATATCTACATTAAGGGAGCCATTTTAGGGTTGGCAAGAGACTTGGCTCTAGAGGGGTTCCCAAGGGTCCATGGGGATGTCCCAGCTAGGTCCTTGGGCAGCAGAGCAGAGGGTGCCTGAATTGGCCTTGCCCCACTATCACACTGATGATTATCTTGAATATCACCATAGAGTCTTCATCCGGTGGCGGATGGAGATAGAGACCCTCATCAGAGCAACGGACTGAGCTCCCAAGGTTCAGTTGAAGAACAGAAGGAGAAAGAAGATGAGCAAGGAAGTCCAGACCACGAGGGGTTGGTCCACCCACTGAGAAAGTGTGCCTGACTTAATGGGAGCTCACCAAATCCAGCTGGACTGGGACTGAATGAGCATGGGATCAAACCAGACTCTCTGAATGTGGCTGCCAATGGGGGCAAACTGAGAAGCCATCGATAATGGCACTGGAACCTGTTTCTACTGTATGTACTAGCTTTTGGGGACCTTGGTCTATTTAGATGCACACCTTCCTAGTCCTGGATGGAGGGGGGAAGGCCTTGGACTTCCTACAGGGCAGGGTTCCCTGCCCTCTCTTAAGGGGGGAGGGTGAATGGGGGAGCAGGAGGGAAATGGGAGGAGGGGAGGAAGTGTAAATTTTTGAATGGAAAAAAATGAAAAACAACATAAAATAAAATTTAAAAAAACAACAAAAATTCATCTATGGCTAGAAAGTCATTGATGCGCTTACTGGTACCTTTCCTATTCTCATGTTAATGCCCTCAGTCTATTTCTCGAATTCCTGAAAAAAATTTCTATGTGTTTTATAAGACTTATTTTTTGTTTTCTTTGTACCTTTGGTAGAGTCACTCACATCCTAAGAGATGTCACTATACTTTGAGGGCAACACTTTGAAAGCCATTTTTTTTTTCTTTTGGAATAATGTATTATCATTTGAGATATTATTTTCACGGTGGTATTCCCTAGTTCTTCTCTTCCAAGTAGCAAAAGTTTGGGGATTGTGCCTTCCATGCAGAAAGCACGCAGTGGGGATGATAGAATGTATACAAAAGCAACAAGGTAAAAAAGAAACTCCTGGATTGCGTAGTTCCAATGTAAAGTTCCTGCTTTTAAATCACTGCTCACCTTGAAAACAGCAGACAACTGAAGAGTTCTATTTTTCCTATAGTTAGAAGTTCGGTAATTGGGAAGATGAAATCAACTTTTGGGTAAGATTTACCCACCAAGCTCCTGAAGATTTTTAATTTACTGGGTAAACAAGCTCTCACCAGTAAAGGTTTAAATATTCACAGGAAGCCCATTTGATAAGCTTATTTCAAAATCATTTTAATTATTTTTCATTATATCAGTTATAATTAAACTACTTCATATATATGTATATATATGTATATATATATATATATACACACACACACACACACAAATTATGTGCTGAAGCAATGGAGACAGTATTTTACTAAACAGGGTAAAGCAAGTCATACAGCATGGTACTTCTTTGGGGCTCTGTAAGTACTTAATCTGCTTTTGGCCACCCACTGAGCTGGCCTGGAAGAAGCTGTCTTTTGATCTCTTTTGTGAAATGACCTTTGAGGGCAAAAATAGATGAGAACAAGCCTTAAAAGGTTTGTTATAAATATTCTGTTTGGATCGTGTATCTTTCCAAAATGCCAGAATAACACACTTAACTAAAAAGGCTAACTTTAATGCCTCATACAAAAAGGCTAAGGTTACTGTTACCGGCTGCTTAGAGTGTGTGTTAATCAACAAATTCACCACAAAGATCCCAACAACTTCCTCGTTCAAGGGCTTAAGGAAAACAAGGAAGAGGAAACTTCCATGTCCTGCAACTGCTATTTTAGTGTTTCCCCATCCCTTTGCCCTGTAATCCTCAGGGTTTGCCATCTATACAGCCACCCAAAGCTCCCATCTGCCACCAGAAGCAACACATGTGCTCAGGAAGGAACAGTTCACTTTAATGACACCAATATTTTCTATCCCCTTCTAATAAAAAAAAAAATACTTATTAAAGCCTGTGTGAAAGCTGCAGGTGAATACATCTCATGAGGACCAGATGTAAAGAGTTCTGAGATTGTTACAAATTTTTGTTTTTATTAATTAATATTAAGCAGAAGTGTGGCTGATAAACCAGTATGAGACTTCTTTTGAAAATAAACTGTGTCAAGGTTGACTCTTTCTTTTAGCACTTAATCAACCCATCTCCATAATTTATTTGCTTGTTCATCAAATACAGTACTACAGTTTTTAGCAACAAAATGAGAATCCTAAATTCTCTATACCGGCTTGCTCATGGTTGTATTTTTATTATTACAAGAAAGATTCTTTTACATTTCCATGTAAAGCTGCTGGATTTGTTCAGATACGTTTTGTCCAACTTTGACTTCTCTTAGGATGACTTCTGTTTTAGCTTACGAGTATACTAACACCTGTTTTTATCATGAGGGGTTGAACAAGATATCGACCTTTTCGTACAGGTAGTGCCATCTCAGAGAAATGCCAGTGTCTTACAGGAAGGATCAGGTAAGGACTTCAGCCATGATGATTTAAGCCCTGATGAAAAGGAAAGCTCAAGTGGAATTGTGTTTGAGTCCCCAAGCTGATAGGAAGAAAGCCTTGTCAGGTGAGAACTTAATGTGATGTTAAAGGGAAATCAAGTCCCAAAAGTGATTGAAATGGTTAAAATAGTTTAAGTGTCTTAATGTAGAAATTAAATTCATTGAATAAGTTAATTAACACACAGAGAAATGGAAAGAGGAATTCTGAATTGGAATAAAGGTTTGCGAATATTTTAAAGAAAATGTCCCCCCCCCCCTCTCTCTCTTTCTCTCTCTCTCTCTCTCTCTGTGTGTGTGTGTGTGAGTGTGTGGTGTGTGTGTGTTGAACCACCATAAGGAAGGCTTATATAATGGAAGGAGTGAATAAATAAATGAATAGACTGGTGAAGAAATAAAAGCAATGAACAAAAATAAGGGAATTATTGTTATTATTATTATTATTATGATGAAAGTGGAGACAATTTATTCAGAATTTATTGTATGATTTTATTTTAAATAATTAAATTATAGCTTGAAAGTTTCAGATATTGATATTTCACAAGTGCACTAAATTTTAGAGATATCTGAAATGTAAGTTATATCCAATCTTGTGGAAAATTAATTTATCACTTATGACAGAAATGAATAAAAACATCATTTTAAGCCATTTGTTGTGTATGAAGGAATATCTTTCAAGTGCCAAAAACTTACTTAATGATTTTCAGTAATAATACAAGGTATCACTGTACTGACTTTAATATATATTTTGTGTATTTAAATAACTTGTACCAGTTTTGAAAGTAAAAAAAAAAATAGGGTTTTCATTTTGTGGTAGTAAATGCACATTTTATAGAAGATTAGAGTTAACCTTTCATTCTTTATTCAATGTATCCAGTGGCTGAAAAGAAGGAGGAGGAGGAGGATGAAGACAAGCCAAGAGATGAAAGAGCAGGGATTCCTACTGACTGCACTCTCTTGGCCAACCATGGCCACACACAGCATCTTACTGTGTACTCATAAAAATAAACCATGCTTTACAATATCTTTTCTTTTCTACTTTGCTTTCTTTTAGTTAATATGCCATGAAGACTTTAGCACTAAAAATAGTTACTCAATGGTTTATATTTTAATCTGTATCATAATTAATGGAAGCAGCGATTTGACAGTATTCCCACCCTTGTAGCCTCTAATCCATATTCCTTTTATATGCTTAAATACAACACGAGGCATTTGGATCCATGTCACACATAAGTTGATTCTTTAAAATAGTGCCAATAGTGCTAAAATTTTGCTTAAAATTACTTTTGTATAAGCTCAAGCATTGTAAAAAAGTTTAATTTTCCTAAGTTTTATGGTTGTTTCTATTATTTTAATTTTTTCTGCTAGAGTAATGCTTCCATTTTCATTAGTCGAAGGGAAATTTTTGTATGTATTCGTTGTCACATTCCACTTCCTCTGTTGCACACTTTCTTTTATTCTTCATTAGTTTTTCTAGTGAAGTAACTGACTCCTATTGAACTTCAAGAACCATTCTATTTTAGCAGTTTCACCTCTGACATACTTTAAATATTACCCTTAAACTTCCCATAGAGATAACATTCTAAGAAACTTTTGTTTTTAAGTAAATATAATAAGCCAAATAATAAAATAATGAGGAAGTTCTTACATTTTAACTTCATATCCAATTGGTAGAAAAATATATCTGGGCAGGGTTTTTTGTGCATTGGCTTTATAGTAGAAGTCTATGACTATTTCAATTAATTTATAATTTCCAAGATGTTTTATACACTTATTATGCTGGATGTGTAGTATTGGTCATTTTACCATCACTAAATAATAAGCTTAAAGATGCAGACTATTTTAGAATTTACCTTCAACCTATATAATATGTTAGAAGAACCACTCAAGCAAGAAGCATCATTAAATCATTGGGATTTATTCTTTAAAATATGTATTCTTCAACCTCTTGTTATGATTTCTTCTGATGCTGGCAGCCAGAAGAAAACTTCAGCCCTTATTGGTTTGAGTACAGGTAGCTGGACCAATTGTCCTTTTCCCAAAGCACTTGCAATGCTTATCAATCAGATTATTGAAGCCTGGGTGCTTCCTGGGCAAGATTTCACTGTATTTCTCTGAATGAACTGAGTGTTTCCATTCTGCTTTTATTTCCTGACAGTACAAAGTATGTCTAGAGTTCATTCACATAATGAATGGGGTGGGAAATTAATTCCGTCGGGACTACAATTGTTTGCTTTGCCATGAGACACACGAGACATTTATGGCTTTCCCCTTTTGTGCTATTCTAGTGAGCTGTTGAAAGATTGCACCATAAATCGGGAGGCATGTTTTGCAAAGTTCATATCTGTATTCGTTACCTTTAATATTAATAGGGATGTATCTTTAAAGTGAGTAAATTGAGAAAGTGGCTGAAACTATAGTTTATAAAAGAAGATTAGTGGGTTTAATATGCACTGGAGAGTAAAAGAAAAATCTTATTACTGTATGGAGAAATTACCTCATAAAGAAGCTAATACAGCAGGCTAGGGAGCAATTTTTAACAAGGATTTTATGATGTGCAAGTGTAGGCAAGTTAATGAACTTATCTTTCTAGTTATTTTCAGATTGTAATGATGCTTTTCTTTTCTAGTTCTTCTGCTTTAAAAAGTAAAATACATTTAATCACCCACAATAAACCTAATTCATTACTTTAATAAATCAAGTACAATCTTGTACTGTACACAAATTTCTTGCAATAATGCTGGTAGCCCGATCAGGTGCTAAAGTTTAGCATGGATTAGAGCAAAAGGTAGCCATGTAGCTTATTTATTATTTAAATTAAACCATCTCATTTCGATAGTGCAGTCATTTTGGGAAGATTTGACTCCCTTTCCAGCTATTGGACGTAAGAAGCAGAGACAAAAGAATGAGGAAATATTTTGTTCTAATGACCACCCAATATGACCATAAATTCCCTGAAACTCTCTCTCTCTCTCTCTCTCTCTCTCTCTCTCTCTCTCTCTCTCTCTCTCTCTCTCTCTTTCTCTTTCTCCAATTCTCCAATACACACACATATACACACGTGAACACATACACAATGTGTGAAGAAATATGCTTTCTACAGGAAAATGTGTGAAGCAACATAGTGTAGTCAGGACGACCCACTCCCGGCACGTATTTCCAACCAGGTTGAGTCTCTGTAAGACAATACCTGATTATTCTACTCAAAGACAAATAACCAAGTGGTAAAACCTCAAGTTAATTATTGTGATGCTTTCTATACTGAAAATATGATTTGTTTAAAAAATTAAAGGAGAAGAAAGGGAGTGGATAAGAAAATGATCTGAAAAGTACATTTCTTTACACTAAGTAATTTAAACTTAATCTGTGAAAACAAAATGACTTCTCATTTTGATTTGTAGGGCGCCAACACACATGAACAATAAAAGCTGTACTGTGCGTGTGTGTGTGTGTGTGTGTGTGTGTGTGTGTAATTTGAACTAGAATGGCTAGTGTAATACAATATATATCTATCACCTTAGACCCTGCACACAATTTAGATAAACTTTTGGTGTAAGACTACACTCTCTTCTAACATTACCATCCTCTATCATATATAAAATAGCTATGATTAAAGAATTCATGAGGAAATAGGCATGTTTACCATCTGTAAAACATAATCTATGTGCTGATTTTCCCGTGAGCATGAATTACTTAAACTTAATATGACCTGCGATTTAGCAGAGAAGACATTAAGTCTGTATTAACAGTCAGTATGTTTATTCTGACTGCAAATGACTCGTCCTTTGGGGGAAGAAGTGGATAGATTGTATTTCCCTTCTATCGCTTTGGCAGACTAGTTGGCGATGGAGAAAGTGCCATAATCTCTCAGAAGGAAGTCTCTCTAGCAAATGGGGTAGATATTTGGGGAGTGTGTCACTGTCAGTATTGACCCCAACTCTGTCCACGCAGAGCCTGCTTGTATGCCCAAACCACTCACCATGTTTGTGTCTCCCAAAGCTAACCCTCTTCTGTTTTTAAAAGCATTGCCAACATCAATGTCATTGATTATGCTTTAAGAGAATGGACACTTTAGAATACTATTTTTCCTGAGCCAGACCCAGGGATTGTCCCATAAATGTGTGTAAATGGAACAAGGGAAGAAAGTAGGCAATAGAGCACTGAATAGTTAAAATATGTGTGCAGTAGACGTGAATATCAGTGTGGTGGAAGTAGATTTGATCACTCTGGCTTTGGCAGTGGATTAGTCTAGGCTGAATCTTGACTGGAATAGATAACAGCAGAGGATTGTGAAATTTGACAGACAACTAGCAGGTGCTATCTAAAATCTCTCTAAACCACAGAGGTAACCCCTTGGCAAATGCCCAAATATCTGATGCAATAGAAGGATTAACTTAGTACAAGATTTAATTTCACATAAAATAATGGTTTTGGCTTTTTATTCATGATACAACAGAAATTGCTTTCATAACTACAGATATTTGGGCTTTTAAATGTTTTCTCCTCCTCTGTTCCCTTCTCTTCTTTCTTTCCTTCTTTCCTTTCTTGCTTGCAGATGTCAACTGTTACATAATATATTGCCTAAGTTACATTCCATAATTAGAATTTTTGTATTAAAAAGTAACAAAAAATCAAAAGTTTAAAAAATATTTTAATTGTCCTTTAAGAAAACCTGACCACCTTTCCTTTGTTCTTTTAAACAACAAAACTTGAAATTGCAATTAAATTCTATCTCTTGTGATTTCAGAAGGGTAAGGAAAGAATCAGGAAATATGATGATACTATTCGTATCATTACTAGGTAGGACTCATCAAAACTCAGTATTTCCTAGGAAATGAACGGACTTCCTATTAGTTTATAAGAGGCATGATAACTTAAAATAACATTTTCCCTTGAATTATTTATTAAAATGTTACTTGTTTATTTTTGCACAAGATTTTATTTTGATGTCTAATTTGTTTGTGTACACGAATGCAGTACACCAGAAGAGAGGTCTGGATCCCCTGGAGCTGAAGTTATGGGTAATTGTGTGCTGTCTGACATGAATGCTGGGTCCTCTGCAAGTGTGGTATGCAATTTTAACCTTTGAACCATCTCTCTAGCCAAAAATTTAAACTGTGTTTCATTCATTCATCCATTCATTCACTCATTCATGCATGCATGATGCATTGGATGGGGAGGCACACAATTCACAGGTATGCATCTCTCTTTCCATTTTGTGGGTGCTGGATACTGAATTCAGATTGTAAGTAACACTTGGTAGCAAGTGTCTCTTCACATGGAGAAAGTGTTTCTATGCACTCTAGTTCTGATTCCTCATTTCTTAATAGAACAATACTGATACAATAATTTTACTATGGCATTTTCCTACAATTAAAAATTTCTGATATATAACTAAATTATGGTCTTTGGAAAAGTGAGGAAAAACTGTGACTGGTATGCAAATTAATTAATTAATTAATTAAAAGAGTCTAATAGGTTTGAGAAATTTCTTCTTTTGTTTCTTGTCCCAGTATATTAAAGACGTCAGAAGCCTTTCAAACGCTGTTTGACTTCATTTTCTTGGTAGTATTCTATAGGCAGTTAAAGTTGCTCTCAAGTTCAACTGGCTGTAAGTTCTAGGGCAGCAGTGATTATCTACCACAGGGTCACACATCTCAGAAGTCCACTAAGAGCATTGGCATTCAGGGCTATGCTACACAATAAGCTATGTATACTTATGCTACATACATAAGCTATATATACTTATGTTTGTTGTATACACATGTTTACATTTGTGTACATTGTTCCTGGGACTTGGAATAAGGAAACAGAAAATGTGAATAGATGACTGTAGAAATAAAAAATTCAATTTGAAATTATTTTTTCTTGATAATTATTACTTTGCAGACAACAGAATAAATTATGATAAAAAACTCATCCATACTATTTTTCCATTCATTGGAAATACTCTTTTATCAGATCTTACTGCTTCATCATCTAGTCCTGCTGACCAAATGTTACACCTTCCTTAAGCTTCTCCAGTCACAAAACCAGGCCTTCTGAGTCCTTTGTCCAGGGCTCAGTTTAGACCATGCTGAACACATTGGCTCTTAGAAGTGCAGTTTATGTTACCTGTCCTGTTTCTGTTAATGTTTATCCAATATCAATGGCCCGTGTTATGAAAGAGTTTCCTTTCTCTATTCTATTTGTCTCTATTTCCTAGTGCTCTGAACACAGCCTTTCTCTTTCAGGCTGATGCTACTGAGAATATTTAACATAAGTTTTTTTATTCATAAGTTTCTACATATAAATAATGATGCTCCCAACATAGGACCACAGAAAGCCAATCCATATTATAAATATTTTGACTTTAAACATAGACTTTAAAGACAGGGGCAGGGATTCAAGTGCCAGGAAAACAGTAAATTTAAAAATCTGTGACTCATATAGCATCAAGCAGGAGCTTACATTATTGTTTGCTAGTAGCTGTTTGTTATTTACAATGCTTTTTGCATAAATAATCACCCATGAAGACTCACAAAGTACTTTTCAAAACCATATATTAAAACAAATTTGCTGAGTATTTTTGGACAGAAAGCAAATACACAGAGGATGTATCCCTACAAAAAATAGAGACACCGAGTCCTCAACTACAATACAAACTCAAACACATCTGTGTATGGCAGGTGGAAGAGTTATGCTAATACAAAGGCTTTTCTGACTCATGGTCTAAGCCACAATACAACATACACTTAAAATGTTCAGGGACCGAGCATGCTCCTCCATGCCCATTCTGAATCAGGTATATTTTTAATCAAGGCTGCAAATCCCTCAGTTAGAGCTGTCAGCCTCCCAAGCAGCTTTAAATTCAGTCTGCAAATCTGTCTGTGCAGACACAAAATTGCAAACAAGGCCATGCCGACTTTGGCCAGCTCAACAATATTCATTTGTATGTGTTTTTCTTTCTCAGTTTTACTCTTGGCACCATGGGATAGCTGTTCTTTGTCTACACTTTGGATGGACCACAACATAATATGGAATATGTCCTAGAGAAGTACTTTACATGGAATAAAGGTAGATTCCACAAGCCACAAACTGAAGGTAACTCTTCTATTCTCTACTGTGTACAGTACCTAAGAAAGCAATAATCCTTGTCTTCACTTCTTTATAAGCTAATTATAGGCAGAAAATTTGATAATGAGCCTAAAATACATTTTTATGTTCTTCAAATTTGTTATTTATTTGCAATTTTCTAGTAAAAATATATATAAACACATATTTGTGTGTGTATAAGTGTCTGTGTACATGTGAACATGCACACTTTTTGAGACAAAATTTTATTCATATGTCCAATTAGAGGTTAGAAGTGTGTGCTACTACAGATGACTAAACGTATATTTTAAATGTGAATGTCGTAGTTTTTTTAAAAATTTAATCCCTATATGTTATGTAAACATTTTGTAGAGAATGATTGCTGGGAAATGAAGTGATTATAATTCATAGAAGATGGAAGTGACGACTTTGCTGTAGACAATCAGAGAGCAGAACCCTATCATAAGGTAAGTTCATTTGTAGAAGTTTGAGCAAAACTTCAGCTTAAAGAATTTCTCCTGCATCTCCTCTTCTTCCTTGTCCTCTTCCTTCCTCTCTTCCTCCTCATCTTCCTCCTCATCATTTTCTTCCTCTTCCTCCTTTTCTTTCAAATTAATCTACTTCACTGAGTCTTATTGTCCCATCTATGTTCCCCTGTTTGAGTAGTAATTAATGTAGTCTGCACTCCCTTGGCCTGGGATCTCTCAGGACAAAAGACTTCTCACCCCAGCTTGGGGGTCCTGCTGGAGTCATTCTGCCCCTCTTCCCACTTCCTTCAACCCAGCACTGAGGTCCGGAAAAGAGTGAGGGGAGAATAATCAACCACAAACATCCAATGCCCTCCATTTTGTCCCATATTTATTCTCTAGGGCCAGAAGGAAGGTGGTTGAACAGAGTAAGCGAGACAGTTGTTCTAATAAGGAAATAGCTGCCTTTCAGAAGGTTCTGCTTTTCCCAGAAACTTTCGTTCACATATCTTAGAATAAAGGTAACAAACATAGCCTTAGATCTTATCCTAGAAGTGGGAAAATTGTGATAACTTTCCTTACTCACTGTGAAGGAGTAGGAATAACTCCCATAACAACACAGGTTATCAAGGAAAAAGCACCAATGTTTCATACAACACACAACCTTTCAGAAATGAAGACTGAAATTCAGGGAACACTTCTTATTTTTAAGTTTAGAATTAACAGAGACTAGATGACCATGTAGAAAGTAATTGGACAAGACAGTGTGCAATGAATTTTAGCAACTTCAATACTTCCAAACACACCAATACAAAAGCTTACAGATGGAAGCTGTTTTTGCAGTAGTTCAGAAGGTGGTATGTGTAAGAACTTCATGGACAAAATTTTTCCAACATCAATATAATCTTTATTATTAGATACATCCATTTATGATAAATATCAACCCAAGCACTACTTATGAAATTGAACCAAAAACAAATAAATCATGTAATTTTATTTATTTTATAAATACTTGCATTTATCACCAATTTTGTAGACAACATAGTATTTCAGTTACTTTTATGCATTGGATGGTTATTTATACTTTACAAAGGCAACTTGAGGAAGGAAGAGCTTATTTGTGGTTCATAGTTGTAGAGTATTAGTTCATTGTAGTGGGTAGATCATGGTGGCACATTAGGGTCTGGTCTTGTTACATCCATCAGTCAGGAAACATAGCCTATAGAATGAGAGAGAGCCATTAAACATTTAGAGTGGCTCTTTCCACATCAGTTAACCTAATTTAGAAACTCCCTCACAGACATGCCGGGAGGTTTGTTTTCATGGCTATTCTAAACCTAGCAAGGTGATAATTAAGATGAACCAGATTACCTATCTGTAAGGAGGAGGCCGCTTGTTCGTCCTGCCTGCCCAGAACCACAATAACCATACAGGAATTATATTAATTAAAACACTCCTTGGCCCATTAGCTCTAACTTCTTATTGGCGACCTCTTACATATTAATTTAACCCATTTCTATTAATCTGTCTATCACCACATGCCAGTGGCTTACCACCAAAGTTTTGGTATGTCTGACTCTGGCAGCTGCTCCATGGCTTCTCTCCAACTTTGCCCTTCTTCTTCCTAGCATTCAGCCTAGCTTTCCCTGCCTACCTAAGTTCTGCCTTGCTATAGGCCCAAAGCAGTTTCTTTATTCACTAATGGTAATCACAGCACACAGAGGGGACTCCCACATTACATATCCAAATGACATGCTCTTATCAGTTTTGTTATAAATAACACCTTGACATATGTGTATGACAGGAAGTTTTTAAGCAGGTCAGCCTGGTAGAAGACACTGATGGGAATCATAGGACAGTTTAGAAGGCCCATTCTCTGCCCTGGAAGACTTTAAAAATAGGTTCTGGAGTATGGATGTTTGTGCAGAACACCGAGCTCTGTACTTTTCACCTCTACCTGTCCCCATGCCTTAGACTATCCATACTGCCTTCCAAAAGCTCGCTTAAACCTTACCTCTACAGGCAGATTTAGATCTACCTCTCGTCTCCACATAATCAGTCATCTTCATTAATAAGTCCTTTCTCATTTTCAACTTGTCACTTTTAAAACTTGTCAGGTCAGTTATTGACATATTGTATGGCAGGCAAATGGGCCTGGTTCTGCAAGTAGTAATCAACTAGATGTATTTGGAGAGCCAGCCACTCAGGTTCAATGTTTTCACCTTCTCTGTGTATTGCCTTAACATTACTATTTTACTTCAAAAGTAGAAGACTCTACTGTGGGCATGATTTTGCAGCAAGCACAGTGCTTAACTTCATTTTTTTTTTTTTTTTAGTTTAGGGAAATGTATATTTGGAAGAAGAGGAAAAAATAGCAAAAGGCCCATCGAGGTATTAGGTGAACCTGTAGGAAACTTGGCATTGGCAAAGCTATTAACCAAAGAGAGAATATTTGAAAATCATAAATTATTATTTCTTTTGCTTTTTTAAATTTTGTGTCTCTTCCAATCAGTATGTGTTTGCCTGGGAGCATGCATGTGTGGATATTAGACGTTGGGGAAGGTACTCAAATGGAAAGAACAAATGCATAATAGGATTATACATCAAGACAATTGCTTCATAAACCAAGCTATTGCCTTTGAAAAGGACTTTTCCAAATTCCATAACCTCACTCATTAGCATATCAAAAGCTCAGCATCAAGCTTCTGGAAATTTTGGTTTGGGAAAGTTTCTCTTTAGATCATTTAAATACTTGGAGGCTTCTGGCTGTTGGGCAAAAGAAACTATGGTTTGGGAATGATTTAAGAGTTTGTCAATTTGGGTAACAATGAAGAAGAAAAGATAGTTAAAGGTAAAAAGGAGATAGTCAGAGTCTGAGACCTTAGAGAAGAGTATTAAAAAGGAAGGGTAACCCAATGGAGGCAGTGCACTGGGAAGACTCTGGTTTTCAGGGGATTGATGTATTTAACCTTATGCAAAACAAAACTATTGTCACCATGCTGTGTATGTCAATATAAATGTATACTGCATAGAAATATTTGCATAGACATTAATGTGTAATATAGTCTCTGTATGTGGTGGATGCTCAGAAATAGCTATTTCAATAGTATTTAGATAATCTTTCATATGGGCACACACTCTCTTTTATTACTGCACTTTTGATAATTTACCAAAGACAAAACTATACTGTATATTTTTTGGCATGTTAGTATGATGATATCTACTCTTAGAATGGAAAAAAAAAACTATCTGGATTGACTTAGGTATTTATTTATTTATTCATTCATTCATTTATTTTGTATGTGTATGCATATGTGCCTTAGTACAAATGTGGAGGTCAAATAGATATCTGTGGCAATAAATATTGTCTTCCCACCATGTGGGTTCTAAGGACTGAATTTAGGTTGCCAGCTTTGGTATCAGGCGCATTTACCTGCTGATTCATTAGTTACTTATCAAATGGTCTTTTCTTTGGTCTTTATCTTCCCTTATTCATTCTTTCTTTCTTTCTTTCTTTCTTTTTTTTTTTTTTTTTTTTTTCTTTTTTTTTTTTTTTTTTTTTTACTTTTGGCAGTGGTAGGTCTTGAACCCAGGGCATCCTGCACACTAATGCTCTACCACCAAAATACATTCCCAGTCTACAATAGCTAACAAAGATTGTCAGCTTAGCATGATAAAGAATCAGCTAGGAGTCAAACCACTGAGCATCTCTGAAGGAATTTCTCTATTAAATGAACTGACTTTGGAAAGACCTGCCCTAAGTTTGGGTCTGGGTTTGTGGAATGAATAAAGAGAAGCCATGGATTTTTCACTGTGTCCTGCAGTGGTAGAGGCAGCCTTTACCTATGTTTACCAAACCAATACATGAGTTTCCACTTCCCAAGAGTTACCTCCTCAGACTATCATTTCAGAGAACATACTTATACCTATGAATTTAGGGATAATACCTTATGATCAGAAATCACCAGATTCTCTGAACCTGGTTAATTAACTAGAGTTTCAGGAAGCAAATTGTTAATTTTTGTAATACATGATTTTATTTTAAAAAAAAATCACTGTGTAAGTACATGTTTTCCTTTTTTTCTAAGTGCTAACTTCCATAGAAAAGTATGATAATCTAAGAAAAATGGGTTGATTTTGTCTTCACACAAACAGTAAATGTAATTCAATTTAGAGCTACATGTGAAGCCAGTTATTTTTAACTTTAGCAGTACCAAGTATGAATATAATGACGTCCTGCCTGTAGGTTTTGCTTTTTTCAAGGAACCTACTCATTAAATACAGCTGTATATTTTCTCTTATAGGGAATATGTAGTGTTTCCTAATTTAAAATTTTGTCTTGCATTCAGGCAATTCATTATAGCAATCATATTACAAAATGCAAATAATACTTAGGCATATAAAGTAGCTGTGAGGTCTCTCTCCTTGATGGAATTCCTTCATACCCTAAATTCGGACGAATTTTCCAAAAGGTAACATTACTCTGCCCAAAGTAAAGATTCTCTTCTGTTTGATACATGTATTTATTTTTCTTTAAATAAATGTCATTATATGAATAAATCTATATATTCTGTGCTTTTTTTAAAATTCCCAGTAAAATATACAACAACCTTTTGTGGATTTGAAGTTTGACCACACTCTTCCATTTTGTCATGAAAAGCAATGCACCTGTGCTTTCTTATGACCACAACTGGTACGGCCAGGCATCACTTGCATGGTTCAGGGCATGGCAGTTGGCTACTGCATAGGTTCTGGACAGATCTGTTCCAGAAAGGGGTGGCATAATTGATGTTCATGAGAAGAGATACTCGGTGCTTTACAGACTTAAGAGTCAAGGCATGGATGATACCTAATCTAAACGTCATTTTTTTAATTTGTTAGTCAAGACTTTTATCACGTTCATAACACACGCTAAGCAGAAAGTTGGTAGAACTGCTAGATGAATATTTCTCAAAGAGACTACAAGTGTGATGCAGTTTAAGCTTATTGATTGGCTTACTGTCCCAGAACAGTATCTACACTTCTGAGCCACTTTGTTGAACTACATCTCTTTTCACCTTCTAAATTATATAAGGGAAGAAAAGCCTACCTAATGTGGAAAGGACAGAGGGAACTCCAGATTTATAGAGAATATGACTTTGTTTTTTCAGAAAAGATAGTGAGATGAGCCCTTTCATGAGACTAACCAGGATTTTTCCTTCTTTTTAGAATGATCACAGCTTTTGGTTTTGTGAAGAAACCCCACACCAATGAACATCTCACTTTAATTCTTTTAAAATATTAATCACGTGGAGTGAAGTTTTGTGAATTAAAATCAGAGTTGTGGCTAGTGGGGAGCCTGCAATGCAAAACAAATATATGGTTGTTTATCCTTAATACAATCATGGAGATGGACCATGGGATGGAAAACCATATAGTGCTGGGTAGGTGTGTGCCCAACAAGTCCATAAAGTCATCACTGAAACTGAATCTCAAATGAAGTTCCTACTATGTGCACTAAGGGTAACATAGGAGTTCAGGTAGAGAACAGAATAGGGTGATGCATCTGAAAGAGAGAACAGTTGGTTTTTCATTTTACAGTCTATGTTTTGTCAAACACACTTGCTCAATGTATATTTCTATGAAGATGACATGATCAAAAAATAACACATTTGCTCCCAAAAAATTGATATTGCAGCAATTGGATACACAATAATAAGCAATGAAAAGATTGAAGAAAATTGTGGAACAAGGCAAGTTTTTCATTTTTATGAGTACATCACATGAAACCTCTCTGCTGGTGTGAAGATTGCTGCTTTTTATCTAGTCGTGCTCTCCTTTTCCATAGAAGACAGATGAGTTTTAGATAGTCATGTAGCCACAAATCTGTTATGAAATTCCTGGCCTTTCTTACAGCTAGTAAGTTCCGGCTAACGGAGTGCATGTAGAAACTATGTTTGAAACTGTGTATTAATTCATCTTGTCATTTCTCCTTCCCCAGTAATTAACAGGTAAACATGGTGGTGTAAATGTCACAGTTGTCCTATACCTCAAGATAGAGACTACATCTTGAAATTAGCTATCTAACAGAGGTGAAGATGGCCTAGTCTCTGATGATATGGCACAATAGCACTAGCGTTGGGCCACCAATACTCAGATTGATATACAGAATAAAAACAAAATGTGAATGTGTACCTAATTCACTGTTGTTCTGTCCTTTGTTGTTGAAGCCAGCCAATTATATGCTCAAGTGAATGGAAGTAGCATGTGAACACTGCTAGAAATAAGTGGGCAATCATGAGATTTAATGGACAAAACTATTGCTATTAAGGGTCTAGAAGGAGAAAAAGGCCCTCAAATGGACTGTGCTTAGAAAATTACAATTACAGCAAGGGAGGAAGTGCGAAGGAAGGCGGTGAGTGAGGAGAGTGTGATTTTCTGAGGTTAAAAGATTCACAGGGACTAACTCACTGAAGGTCATGCAGCCCACAGTAAGGACTTTTGATTTCATTCTGAGTGGCAGCAGAAGGTGCTGACGATCGTAGTATAACAATCTCTGTTTTATAACATCAGTCTGTTGTAGGGTGGAGAATATGCAAGGGAATAAGAAGAAAAGTGTGGGACAAACTCAACCTATTCCAACAGTCCAGTGAATGATTCAGCACAGGCCTGGAGGTGGTAAAAATGGATGATCTGCTAATTGTTTGCAATTAACAGCGAGGAAGAGATGTGCCAAGGATTTTGACACACATGTTTTGAAACAAAGATGCCTTTTATGAAGAAAATAAATCAGTGTGAAGGCAGTTCATCGAGCTTATAACAAAGAGCTCAACTTTAGGTATACTAAATTTTTAGTGAATATTAGACAACAAACAGAGATGAACAGCTTTTGGGGGAAGAACAAAAAGGAAGCCTGAAATTTGAGAAGAATATCTGGATTCCTGACAGCATTTGAGAAATGTGAATACAGATGGGATTTAAAGGCACAAGGACAAAGCGTATGAACTTGTTTAGAGATGGAGGACAAAGAGTGCAGAATGAGATCAGTGTATGGGGATGGGAGGCATCTATGATGTTCAGAGGCTGGGGAATGAGTAGGGATCAGTAAAGAATCTGAGAAATGGGCATATTGAGGAGAATTATGAGAGGGCAGTGAACAAGGAAAAGTTTCACCAGAGTAAGGTGCCAGTTGTGCTAAATATTAAAGTAGGTCAGACATGTTGAAGATGAACACAAGGCTAACTACAGGACCATCAGAAACCAGGGAAAGCCTTATTTCCTCAGCCTATTTGCCGAAACAGGTACACACACACACACACACACACACACACACACACACACACACACACACGTAGGCCCCACTATTTACAAATTGCTCCTTCTAAAATCTGATGACTTTATACCAACATTTATTAACTGTAATATTATGTGGAAAATTGCATTTTCCCTTCTAGCTTTTATTTCATTTGCAAAAGTCAAGGCAGTATCATTTTATTTGTGTGTAAAGTTTGAACACAAATCTTTCCAACAAATCACTTAATATCTTCTTATTTGATCCTCATGGATATCCCAATACTTGAAATTGAAGTGTTGGGTTAATGCGCAAAAACGATCCCACACCAGTTAGTATTTAAAGGGGTATTTATTTTTGGGGGTAAAACTCACGAAACACTAACCATCAGGAAGGAGCAGGAGCCAGAACCAAGCGCCAGAACCAAGAGAGCAGGCCAGGCTTGCCGTTCTTTTTTAAAGATAAATAGACCACGCCCCAGTGGGCTGGTATTTCAGAGCTTTTGGCTCAAGGAGCAGAAGGCGCTCCCCAGCACAATGGGCTCGTACTTCAGCGGCAATTGGCTGAAGAAGTGGAAGGTCCTCCAGCAGCATTGGATTTTTTTCCCTTTTTTTTTTTTTTCTAATTTCCCCACTTTCTTGAATAGCTGGCTCATCTGTCAACTAACTAACCCACCTAAACTCTGATCAGAAGTAACTGTCTGACTAGCCAGACAGTCACCATTCTGGAGAGTTCAGATGTACCTCCTGCGTCAGATCACAAAGGCTGATAGATGGTTGTCAACTCGATATAGAGGCTTGTGGTCTGTTACAAGCTAGCCCGAGGAGCCAGCTGATTCCTACCACCTGACGACACTGCAACCGTTCTGGATGGGTGGCTAGCATATGCTGGCTGGGGAAGAACAGAACAGTGACTCCATCTATGTGGTTGCTAGGAGTTCCTCATCCCTGTTTGGGGAGTAGTGCCCACATCCCTAGAAGTCTTCACCTAGGCTCTGTGAGGAAGCCCAATACATACATCAATTCCCAGAGTGAACTTCGGTGGAATTGTGCCTCAGTTTGTTGCTAGAATCTCAGGATCAGAGAGATGATGTTGTAGCTCCACCTGGAAAGGAATTTTAACAACAAATTCTCCCACTTTTTCATCATTTCAGTTCGGTTAACAGGCCTGAGGATCCCATCTCATTAAATATATCACTTTGTTTTAATTAGTGTTCCCCATACCTGAGCATATATCTTTGTCAAGGAAGTAAAAAAAAAAGACATATAATTTTTCTTGGATTATAAATTTAGCTATTGTCATTTTCTAAATTATATAACAAGTATATATAACAAGTATATATAACAAGTATATATAACAAGTTAACCCTTTGGCATTTCTTCCTGGTTAACTTGTTATATATACATGTATATAATATATATATATATATATATATATAGTTTATAACTATTTTCATAAAATAGGTATCTACTTAATATGCACTTATATGCTAATGTACACTGAATGCCAACCATCTTAGGCTTTATTAGAATTGTGGCACACTGACCTTCAAATTTGGATTTAGGCTTTTGCACGTGGGTTTCCAGCTCCTGCTTTTGAAAAACTGAGTCACATAGCCCTATGAGTAATTGGGTCTTTTGTGCAATTAGAACTTTTCCCTGCATTATAATTTAGAGTAGGGTGGAATTGAACAAAATATAATGAGTCATTTTACTGAGGCTTTTAGGAAGGTTGTTTTTGAAGGTCTGCCTAAAAGGCTCAAATATACCTGAATTAAAAAGAGTGACAGGCTGCAATCAGGACTATAAAATAAAGGTTCTCAGTAAGCAGCCATATTACAATCAGAACGTGAATGGAGCAGATCCCTGTCTTGTGTGCAGGGGCAGAGGAAATGATGAATACCTAAGGTAACTCACTCTGTGCAAAATCAATCTTTCAATGTCAATTTTAAATGAACTAATTTGTCCACAAATCTGCTCAGTCAGTTTCGAAGGATATTCTGCTCCTTCATATTAGCAAATCCTTTAATCTTGACTAGTTCACTGAGCAAGAAATCTGGAAATGTGTTAATATGAATGGACATATGTAGTAGGATCAAATTTGAGTCTTTTAATTAGTGTCTGCTCAAGTTAGAGACCCTTTCTTGGTTGAACTATTGACCCACTAACAATATAGCAAGAGATTACAACTAACGTTTACTCAAAGTTCAATTTTTTTTCTTTTTAAAATCAATGTATTTTAGCATACAAAGTAATAAGTTCTATTATGGATTTAATACACATATGTAATTATAGTTTGTTCTTATCCATTCCCCAATCTCTTCTGTTAATTTCATCTTCTTCCTCCATAATGCAGTCTCTCCTGCGTCCTTGGTACCTGCATTCCACTCAACAACCCCTCAGGACATTATCCTTCCTTCTCAGGAACTCCCTTCTGCTTTCATGACTAGACATACATCTAAACATAAACGTATTAATTTAAATAAGATTATACACAAGAGAGAAATATGCTGTACTTGTCACCCTGAGTCTGGCTATAACATTTAACACTGGTTACATCCATTTTCTGGCAAATATTATTCTTTGATTTTCCTCTTTGCTGGACTAAATTAGCACTTTATATCTGTACCACAGTTTCTTTACCCATTCATCTGCTTTTTCCAAAGGCTGGAGAGATGGCTCAGCAGTTAAGAGCATTGCCTGCTCTTCCAAAGGTCCTGAGTTCAATTGCCAGCAACCACATGGTGGCTCACAACCATTTGTAATAAGGTCTGGTGCCCTCTTCTGGCCTGCAGGTATACACATTATCTGCTTGTTCCATTTTGTGGCTAATATATACACTTTAACAATCAACTCGGATGTGCAAGTATCTCTGTGGTATGCAAGCTGAACGTCCTTTGAGTAAACAGACTGCAGTGACACAACTAGTCATATGATATTTCTATTGTCAGTTTTCCAAAGAATCTCCAAGATTGACTTCTGTGATGACTGCATCAGTTTACAAACTTAGCAGGAGAGTTTGAGTTCCTCTTTCCTGAACTCCTCACCAACATTGGAAGTCTTTTGTTTTCTGCATGATAGCCACTCTCTTCTGCCTAGGAGAAGAATGACTCTCAAAGCAATTTTAATTGGCCCTGTCCCCAAGGGGAAGTTGAACACCTTTTCAAATATTTAATTGGCCATTTCTATGACAATTTGATTTTTATGTCAAAAAACTTTGAAGGTTTTTAAAAATAGTTTTAATTAGTTTTAGAAAATGTCATGCTATGTATCTTATCATATAATTCACCCCTTCCTCACCTTTCCCTCATCCACTTCCCTTCCATATTCACCCAGTATTGTATCCTACTTTTACTTTAAAAACCAAACGAGACCAATTTGTGCTGCTCAAATATTCTCAGTTGTGTAGTATTCCACTGGAGCTTCACTAACCAGGGCTAATATTCTTAGAGAGAGCTAATCCTCCCTCTCAGAGCAGGTTCTAAGACAAGTGAAAAGGTGGCTTAGCAAAAGGATAGATGAATTTTCCACTAAGAGTGAGATCAAACAAACAAAAAGCAAAAAGCTTCCTTCCTCCTACTTTGTATGTTGGCTTCTACCAGAAGGTATGGCCTAGATTTAGAGTGAGCCTTTTTATCTAAATCATCCAAAACAGGAAATCCACTAGAGCTGTGTTGGTTGCTTGTTTTTCAGCTAATTCCAGGTGCAGTTAAATTGACAACCAAGATTACCCATCACAACTACATTTACTTGGAAACATGAAAGGATATTTTCAGAATTTGTAAACTCAAAATGATTAATCGTATTACCCTAAGAATGCTGCCTAAATTGTATAAGTCTTGGCCATTTTTTTTAAACTCCAAGTTTGAAACTTGGGATTTCTTCAGATTATAAACTAAGTGTCTGACTTTCTGGAATAAGTCAGTTATCTCAGCTACAGAAGAAGATTCTAAATGAACTCCTACAGGCAATTAATAGCCTACCTCTGAATAGAGTGTGAGAATCATAATTCTTCAGGGTTGAGCCCACTAATAGATTATCTAATCCAAGAAGTCAGACTTAACACCTACACATATAAGATGTTGTGAACTAAAGGAACTAAAGGAATTCAATAGGATGTATTTGTAAATTGAATTTAAATATTTGTAACAATCAAAAATTAATACATCAAGCATGAAAAACTTTACTAACTTAATTGATGTTTTTAAAATATATTGATCCTGTGTTATGAACATGTTAGAAGAAGTTTACATAGTGCTATTATATATTGAATTCAAAGTTGAAAGTCACGTGATATGACTGATATCCAATTATGTAGAAAAGATCTATTACACACACACACACACACACACACACACACACACCAGCAGCAGCAGCAGCAGCAGCAGCCAGCTCCTGCTCCACAGCAAGTTCTCATCATTTTACTGAAATCATGTAAATGATAGCAGCCTTGAATCCTTTTGTCAGATGAATACCTTCACAATGAGAAATTTTGCTATGATCCTATTCTTATGGAAAATATGGGCTAATAGTTAAGTCCTGAGGGAAGTCTTGAATTAGTAAAATGCCCGATTAATATGTTTTTATTTTTTATTGTCAAGTACCACAGTAGTTTGTACTGGAAAATGTTTAAAGGAGTTTTGTTATCTAAACTTTCATTACCCTGGAAATATCAAGTGTATATTATTTCTACACAAAAATTTATCTTTTCTTTGGTAATTTCACATGAAAACCAAGACAATTCTGCATATGCTTTGCCTTTCGACTTGCTGTAGGTCAGTCATGGGCAAGAAAGACCTGAAAAGAATGGAGTGGTATATAAAAATTCACTAATTGTGTCTGACGAGTAACATCTTAGCACATTATCATAAATGGTAAAAAAAATCAAAAATGTGTAAAAAAAAACCACAACGGACCATTTGTGGTATCACACTGCTATTCTATAGTAGTGTCTAAACTGTCTCAATTACTTTTATGTTTGATATAAAATTTGAATATTAAAGTTGAAGATTATGCATTGAAGAAGTTAAATTACACTGGCTGCTTTTTACTTTCCACTATTTTGGCTTTCAAATGGGTTTTTCAATTTATTTAGACAAGTTTCCTGAGCTATTCCCTAGTGATACTTGGGTCTGAATGTAATAAGGAAAATATCGTATGAAGTGAGTCAAACAAAATTTTTACTTCAAGTACATACAAAAATAATGTGTAGGCCTGGGATGAAGTTCATTGGTAGGACATCGCTAGAATGCATGAGGCTGTGGTTCTTCCTTAGCACTGCGAAGAACTTCCTGTTATGAAGTGATTCTGACCCTGTTCATCGTGACCCCTTTCAGGGTTGCATATCAGATATCATGCACATCAGATATTTATATTACAATTCATAATAGTATAAAATTATAGTTATGAAGAAGAGACAAAATAGTTGTAGGATTGGGAATCTCCAAAACCTGAGGGACTGTAGTAAAGGGTCACCGGTAGGAAGGTTGGAAACCAGTGCTGTCATCCTTTAACTGTGGCACATTGGGCCATGAAACATAATCCAGGTTTAACTATAATTTATTGCTAAAATTACTAATGACAATATGATCTTTCAGAAGCAATTATTCTTTTTTGGTCCTGGAAAATCATCCTCAATGTCGAGTGACTGCTGACTGATCAGCATAGTCGTTTGCTGAAGGGCTGGCGTGGCTGAGCAACTTTTATCAATGGACTCTTCCTTTCATAAAGGAGTCCTCTGTAGCATGTGGTGCATTTGCCAGTCTTTCCCCATACTAGTCACATTTTTGTCAGCCCTCGTCAGTCCTGGCACAGGCTTATCAACCACATGTCGACAATACTGGAAATCAAATCCATTGCTGTTATTTCGATAAAGTCCTACAGTGTCTTCACCAGGAACACATATCTACTTTGTGCACTCACAAGCAGCTCCCTATCTTCTAAAATTCTGCCATGAGATGCCAACAATCCAGTTTCCTCTTCAGACTCCACTTTTAATTACAGTTCTCTTGTAGTCATTATTCTTACCACATTTACAGTTATTTTTGCTCTATAATCCTGAAGTCTCTAATGTCACCCACAATAGTTAGAATAAGTTTTCTCCAAACCCCTGTCTGCACTGATATTTTAAATTCTCTTTTAGAAAATTGAAGCTATTCTTTACGTGTGTTTGAGTATCTATGATAGGGACTATTAGTGTATGTTACAGCGCAGGAATATCCAGGAAGTCAGAATGGTGTTGGATCTCTCTGGAGCTTGAGTTTTTTTTTTTTTTTTTGTAAGCTGTCTAGTGTGCATTCTGGGAATCAAACTGGGATCCTCTAGAAAAGTAACAAACACCATTGTTTTTATTTTAAAATTTTATTCATTTTACATACCAACCACCATTCCCCTCCCTCCTCTCCCTGTTTCCCTCCACCTACCCCAACCCATCCTTTATCCACCACTCAGAAAAAATAAGATCTACCCTTGGAAGTCCACAAAGCCTGACAAATTAAGTTGGGGCAGGACCAAGATGGTCCCTGATGCATCAAGGCTGAGCAAGGTATGCCACCATAGGGTATGAGGTACAAAAAGCCAGCTCAAGCATCAGGGATAGATCCTGGTCCCTCTGCCAGGCGCCCCTTAAACAGACAAAGCCACACAACTGTCTCCCACATACAGGTGTGATGTGGGATTCCCCTCTGTATGCTGTGAATACAGTTGCTTAATTAATTAAAAAAAACTGCCTTGGCCTCTTGATAGGGCAGAACTTAGCTAGGTGGGGAAAACTAAACTGAATGCTGGGAGGAAGAAGGCAGAGTCAAGGAGAAGCCATGTAGCCCTGCCAGAGACAGACGCTGGGAACTTTACCTTCTAAGCCACAACCACATGGCGATACACAAATTATCAGAGATGGTTTAAATTAATATGTAAGAGCTAGCTGATAAGAAGTTAGAGCTAGCCAGGCGGTGGTGGCGCACGCCTTTAATCCCAGCACTTGGGAGGCAGAGGCAGGCGGATCTCTGTGAGTTCGAGACCAGCCTGGTCTACAAGAGCTAGCTCCAGGACAGGCTCTAAAGCTGCAGAGAAACCCTGTCTCGAAAAACAAAAAAAAAAAAAAAAAAAAAAAAAAAAAAAAAAAAAAAAAAAAAAAAAAAAAAAGTTAGAGCTAGTAGGCCAAGCAGTGATTTAATTAATACAGTTTCTGTGTGGTTTTGGGGGGGCTGAGCAGCCGGAAACGAACAAGCAGCCTCCACACAACACAGGTGGTCTAGTTTGGTACCATGCAGGCTCCCCAGCTGATGGTCTGGAGTTCTTGAGTTCCCATGAGCTCCATTCAGCTGTCTCTGTTGATTTCCCCTTCGTGATCTTGCCCCCCCCCCCTTGCTCATATAATACCTCCTTCCTCTCTTCAACTGGACTCCCAGAGCTTGGCCTGATGCTTGGTTGTGGATCTCTGCATCTGCTTCTTTCAGTTACTGAATGAAGGCTCTATGATGATAGTGAGGGTATTCGCCAATCTAATTATAGAGTTAGACCAGTTCAAGTACCCTCTCCATTATTGCTAGGAGTCTTACCTGTGGATATCCTTGTGTATTCTGGGGAATTTACTTAGCACAAAATTTCCCCATAATCCCATAATGGCTCCCTCTATCAAGATGTCTCTTTCATTGCTCTTCCACTCTGTACCTCTCCCAACTCAACCATCTGTCTGCTCATGTTCTCCTCCCCCAGGCCCTCCCCTTTATTCCCCCTCACCAGGTTACCCAGGAGATCTCATCTATTTCCCCTTCCCAGGGTGATCCAGCAGCAAATATTCTTAACTGCTGAACCTTTACTCTATCCTAAGCAATGTTCCAAATGATATGTAGACTAGCCAATAATTTACAAAAAAGCTCAATATTATTATCCCAGATTCATCAGAGGACTCACTTTTCTGGTTCTAACAGTTGTATAAGTAAGCAAAGGAAATGAAATTCTAAATTACCTCTTGATCTATGGGTTGCAAGATGGATACATGGTTTGTTCTTAGGCATAAAATGTCATTTTCAGTGTATCTTCAACTTGAGTGCATTGTTAGTGATCAGTGATATTTTGAAAGGTGATGTATAATTTTTCTTAAAAGCAGCTCTAAAATATTATGTGAGCCAGAGTAGCAACAGGTGTTCTATATCCCAGGCTTTGTTTTCCAATCATAGAGCACTGGCGAGTACCCTTAGTACCTCTTTAAGGGCCCATGAGTTCTCAGAATGGTAAATGAACAGGAGCTCTAAAAACGTCCATCTTTTCCTTTGATGTTTTGAAACTAAGCATTGAAACCATTAATGTCTGTTTCTTAGTCATGAAAGCTCCTGATTGGGGTTCTCAACCTTCCTAACACTGAGATTCTTTAATACAGTTCCTCATGCTGTAGAGACCCATAATCATAAAACTATTTTGTTGCTACTTAATGACTGTAACTTTTCTTCTATTATGAATCATAATATGATTTTATTTGGAAATAAAGGTTTGCCAAAGGGGTCGTGACCCACAGGTTGAGAACCACTGCTCTAGCTGTCACTCTCTTCAATAGTAAGCTCCTTTCCAGACATAGGAAATTTTATTTTTTATTTTCACCGCTTCATAAACTACTTAGGCCAAGTCTTTTGGCTTGTCTCTGATGACTTCTCCAAGAGAATTTGCTGCATTATTTTCCTGCTTAGGGTTTATCAACTTGACACTAGCTAGTTAATTTGGGAAGAAGAAAGTTTCTCAAGTGAGAAAATGTCCTTACCAGATTGGCCTGTGGGCAAACCCGTGGAGGCATTTTCTTGATTAGTGATTGATGTGAGAAATTTAGTGCACCTGGGTGGTACTACCCCTGGGAAGGTGGTCCTGTGTGTGTAACAATACTAACTGAACAAGTCAGTAAGCAGTATTCCTCTACGCCTCTGCTTCGGTTCCTGCCTCCAGGTTCTGGTCCTGACTTCTCTCGGTGATGGATTGCTATCTGGAAGTGTAACATGAGCTAAATTACTTTTCCTCCCCAAGTTGCTTTGGTTATGGTGTTTTGTAATAGGGATAAAAATTCTAAGTTCCTTTACTTTTGAATTTACTTTGTTATTTACATTACTTTCTCTAAATCTCATGACCCACTAACCTCTGTTATCCTCCAACTTTCCTTCCACAGCTTCCATAGGTTTTGGCATTTTTAGAATCGAAAAGAATTCGGGTCTTTTTTATATTGTAATTTGATAGAGGCAGTACTGTACTATTTTGATCATGCGATAAGTAACTAAAACTTTCCACTTCAATAATAATGCTCTTTTCCTTGGTTATTACTCATGTGTTAACTGGACCAAGTCTTAATTTACTCCAAGAATTTCACTTTGCCTTCATAATTTGGCTGACTGGTACAGTCAGCCTACTTTTCAGCTGGTCTTCGCTTTTGACATGCCTTTCCAGTAAGCTTAATTACTTCAAGCTTTTGAAGCAAGAGGCATGTGACTCTTATGTTCTCTTGACCTTTAGAGGCTGCTGTGAGGTTAATAGGCTCCTCTGAGAGTACTGGGCCATAAGAGAACAAGAGAGATGGGAATGGCTGGCTAGGAACACATAATACTTGTCAGGGACTCCTACCATCTTCCCTAAGCATGCTTCAAGGACCATCAAAGCAAAAACAGTATCAAAAACAAAGATCACCAATCACACATACGAAATACAAAATGACTAAGGTAGTGGAGAAATTATCAAACTGTGGTACAAAGACATGAAGAGAGCATATATTATTGGGAACAATACAATAATAGACTTCCCAAAGCCATCAATTTGTAAGGCAGGCGCCATCTGTGAAGTGAAACAGAGCAAAGAGCAGCAAATCAAGCTGTTTCTGTATTTGGGAAGCAAATTCTTCTAGGTACCGACTTTATAGGAGTCCACTTAAGATGTCCACGCGTTAGCAAAGACTTCCAGGTACTGACTTTACAGGTGTTCACTTAAGTTGTCCACCTGCTACCTGCAATCCTTTATAAATTGTATATTGCTTTACAGCATGGAACACATTAAATCCATACACCACAGAAAATGCTGGACATTTCTATAGGAATGTTAAGTCCATTTGAATATAGTTTTTAAAACCCTTCAAAAGTAAATTAAATTGTTGAAAGGCATATCCATGAAATGTCAAATGTACAAAAGCCATGGAAATAATGATACTTCATGAATTTCAATTAAATTTTACTTTTATTCCTAACTGAGAGTTCCCTGGTAACTTTTTAGCTATACCTTTAAAAGGTTAATGCATACTAATAGGTTTAGCAATAAAATATGCAGAGTACCAAATTTGAATTTGAGTTAACAGTGGGATTTAAAAGCTTTTTTTGAGACATTCTTCTCTAATACATTATTCATCATTTACCTGTATTCAAATTTCACTTTATATTTTATCTGGCAACATAGTTTTTTTTTGTTTTGATCATGATGAACCTATGTTAAAATCTGGTGGCTAAAAATATTATTAAAAATGAGGAAATGGCCAAAATAGAATCCTCTTACCTAATGAATTACTACAATATAAAAATTATTATTATTTTTTTGTTGTTTTTCGAGACAGGGTTTCTCTGCAGCTTTTTTAGAGCCTGTCCTGGAACTAGCTCTTGTAGACCAGGCTGGCCTTGAACTCACAAAGATCCGCCTGCCTCTGCCTCCCGAGTGCTGGGATTAAAGGCGTGCGCCACCACCGCCCGGCCTGAAGCGTTCCATATTTTTTAAAAAAAATTATTAAAGTCAAAAGTAGAATCTACATCAAGAAAAGTCTTATTATATCTCACTGCCATCAAAGTATGTAATTCAATGACTATCTGTTTCCTTGAAAAAACTATACACATCAATTCCAGTGTAGCCATTCAGAAAAATTCTCCTTGGAACTGAGTAGGGTTGCTCTGCCATTCTAAAGAGACACTACTTTAGAAGTGATGGCATTTTTAGGAATGTGATCAGAGATGATGCCTAGCACAAGATCTCAAGAACAACTTTTTTAACATTTAAAGCTAACAGGAGGCTAGTGGGTGAAGATGTGAAGACACCCCACCCCCAAAAGGGGGGGCAAGGCATCAAAGAAAGAAGTAACACTGCACCCTAAGCATTCCCTGAAAAAAATGAACCACAGTCTCTGGGGAAAATGGCTGGTTTAAACAAAAGGAGTAAAAGTATTATATCAGATAAAAAAATCTGAGGAAATGATGTGGAAATGTCGCTAAGATACTAGAGTTAAATTCAAGAGACCTCCAAAGGTTTATATAATAGTAATGTGTCATAAATCATTAAGTGAAATTGGATTTTATGAGTCTCTTTTGAAAACATTAGTTTGAGATATATAGGCATATTATAATATAATAAATAGATGGATAATAGATATAAATAGATGATAGATCATGATATAGATAGTAGGTAGATGAATGAAAATAAATAGATGATAGATAGATAGATAGATAGATAGATAGATAGATAGATAGATAGATAGATAGGTAGATAGATAGAAATTATTTCTTGTTGAAAAACCTGCAGAGGTGATAGACAGTCTAAAGAGAAATACATAGGCAATCTGGGGACCAGGACCCCTTCTCCCCAGGAAAGGACTAACTACCCTCTCTTATAGCAAAATGTACAAATGATCTAGCTTTGTTGTCTTAGAATTTTATAAATTGCACAGGCAAAGGGTGTGGATCAAGGAGAAATTAGAAAACTAGATTTCTTTCTTAAACCTCTCCAGGTTTTGTCAAACTACAAACAAATCCATTTTTATTTAGCAGTATGTTTCTGAATCAATCTCATTACCCCTCAAGGAAACTTCTCCTTTAAACAGACAGAGATTGTTATAGAAAAGTGGAAGGAATCAAACTGCAGAGTTGTGAAGCCCAGTCCCAAATGATACATCTACCATAGCACACCTGCTATTACAACTTCTCTGGGATCACTGTGAAAGAGGGATGAGAAAGATTTGAAGAGCAAGAGAATGAGAGAATTTTTTATGAGTCTGTGAATACTAGGAATGTCAGAAGGTACACCCATAAAGACTCACCAGCACACTGACTAAACAGGAGCTGAACAAGGATGATGCCTGATAGACAAGCTAACAATGAAAACCTAAGTTGGAAGGGGGAGAGCTTGCAAAGGCTTTAGCCCTAGACAAAGAACTGCAGGCAAGGAAGGAATGCTGAAAGTGAGAGAAATAGTTTTCCCAGGGAAGAGAACAACAATCAGTTATCCAGTACCAAATCCAATACCAAATGGTTAGCATGGCTGTATTTATGTAGTTATGTATTTATGTAGTGTGAACACGCACACACACACACACACACACATAAAACAATAACAATGATATGAGGTCATGACATAAAAACAAGGATGGCTATATGTGATGGTTTGAAAGAAAACAAAGAGCGGGGAAATGATGTCATTATATTATGATCTCAAAAAAAAGAAATTTCTCACTGGAATGCAGTTGTTCATATGAACTCACATCGGCTTTCTGCATCATCCTTAGTTCCATTTCCAAACACCCTCCAAATAAACCTCATGGACTATTTTTGTGTGAAAAAAAGAGTAAATGTGGTGTCAATAAACATTCAATGACTAGAAACTGATGGGTCAGAGAAGTTTATCGTTTCCATGGCCAATGAAATTAGGAGAAAAGAAATGTTGAAAAATGGGACAGATAAAATTAGGGAAATCTGGTGAATTTATTTAGGAAGCAAAATAAAGATGATTGTGTAAATATGCAAAAAAAAAGAAAAAAAAGAAAATTTAAAAGACAGATTGTAAATCTTGGATAAGCAACAGATTATTATAAATTCAAATTACATACAATAATGTTAAGAATCTAAAAAGCAGAGCTCTGAGAGGAGGGTTAATATATTACATTATTATATTAAATGTGGTATATTATATAATAATATAATTGACACATATAATATGAAAGTAAAGGAGAGTCATACTAAATGTGATGGTTTGAATGAGAATGCCTCCCATATTTGAATGTTTGGCTCCCCGTTGGTAGACTATTTAAGAAGGATTGGGAAAAATGACCTTGTTAAGGAGGTGTGTCACTGAAGAAGGGCTTGGAGATTGTTGACCCTGTCTAGTTCTCTTTCTGCTTGCTGCCTGTTGATTAGGACAGAAGATGTTAGCTACTTCTCCAGTACCAGTCTTACCTGCCGGCCACCATGGTTTCTGCCTTGATGGCTATGGACTCTCCCTCTGAAATTGTAAGCAACCCCCCAATTAACTGTTTTCCTCTATAAGTAGCTCAGTCGTGGTGTTTGAAAACAACAGTAACCCTAACTAAGACACTAAGAAAGCAACATTTTAAAAGATATAGGGTAGAGACATAGGAGAAAGGTAGAGATGGATAGAGGTTCAACCCATACTAAGCATGCAAGAAAATACCCTATAGAATGCTACTGTTTTGTAGGCTAACTAGAAACATGTTACTTTTAATGAGGCACTTCAGTGGTTAACAACTTGATGCTTTTACAAAGGACCACAGTTCAGTTCCCAGCACCCATATCTGGCAGTTCACAAATACTTGCAACTCCATCTTTAGAAAACCTGATGCTCTCTCCTTGGCCTACTCATAAAACTACATGCACACACACACACACACACACACACACACACATGAGTGTGCACACATACATATGCACATGCACACGTACATATAATAGAAAATAATAAAAACTTGGAAAAGGAGCTCTAACAGAGTTTCACATTAGACATGTTTTGAAATCTAAATCTCAGGGTTCAGGGTAGGATGCTGCCTTATGAATTGTTGGCCAGAGAACCTCCAGAGGCTCTCAAACAGAACAAGCCATTGCCATTGCTCTTGGTTGCTTACCAGAACGATATAGGAAGATTCCATTATTGAAGAAATCCCATGTTTTGGAATGAACAGAGAGAAATCAAGTTGAGTCTGATGGGAAGCATCTTCACGCTGTCTCATGCTGGCTACCATGCATAGTCCTGGAAACGGATGTGCATGCTGAGAGACTGGGCATCAATAGTCTCATGCAGCTGTGGATCTTTCCTGCTACAACGCAAAACTGGCAGGCACAATATACACACTGCTGTAACAATGGCACAAATGTTCAAGGGGTAACAAATCGATTATCAGATCCAAGGCCTGCTCCATGGAATGGAAAACAAGTCTGGTTTTATAGACTTGGTCAAAGCCTATGACTAGTGAGGTCACTGCCCTATGGGACAGTCTACTACTAGCACTTTTGCTAAATAGATATATAGTTAAACTGATGAGTATATATTTACATTTATATCCAGAGAAACTCTTAAGTCAGGGAAGCTTTTTTTAATTTATTTTTAATTTATTTTTATTTTTTATTATTAAAATTTTCTGCCTTCTCCCCACCTCCCATTTCCCTCCCTCTCCCCCATTTCCCTTCCCCTTCCCCTACTTCCCTCCCCCTCCCTCTCCAGTCCAAAGAGCAGTCAGGGTTCCCTGCCCTGTGGGAAGACCAAGGTCCTCCCCCTCCATCCAGGCCCAAGAAGGTGTGCATCTGAACAGACTAGGCTCCCTCAAAGCCAGTACATACAGTAGTATCAAAACCCAGTGCCATTGTCCTTGGCTTCTCAGTCAGCCCTCATTGTCTGCCACGTTCAGAGAGTCTGGTTTGATCCCATGCTTTTTCAATCCCAGTCGAGCTGGCCTTGGTGAGCTCCCATTAGATCAGCCCCACCGTCTCAGTGGGTGGGTGCACCCCTCGCAGTCCTGACTTCCTTGCTCATGTTCTCCCTCCTTCAGCTCCTCATTTGGGCCTTGGGATCTCAGTCCAGCGCTCCAATGTGGGTCTCTGTCTCTATCTCCATCCATCGCCAGATGAAGGTTCTATGGTGATATACAAAATATTCATCAGTATGGCTATAGGAAAGGGCCATTTCAGGCTCCCTCTCCTCAGCTACCCAAGGAACTAGCTGGGGACATCTCCATGGATACCTGGGAACCCCTCTAGAGTCAAGTCTCTTGCCAACCCTAAAATGGCTCCCTTAATTAAGATATCTTCTTCCCTGCTCTCCTATCCACCCTTCCTCCATCCCAACCATCCCCTTCCCCCAGGGTCTCCCCATCCTCCCCTCCTCACTTTTCTCTCCCCATCTCAGGGAAGCTTTTGATGGCAGTGGATGATGGTCAAAGCAGGGACTTACAACTGGTCTAAGTGTTGAAATAAGTGACTACTGAGTGATTGGCTCCAAATAAAACATCCATTTCACTCCAAAACTGAGGGAACATCCCTGAAGATGCAGTAGGACTGTGTAAGCCAGGGGATGGGGAAGGATGCTATAGTACCATCTTCTGGATATGACACGGCTACTGAGGCCAGAAACACATAGCACATAGTTGCTGTGATGACTTGCATAACACCTACATATATATATATATATATATATATATACATATATATATATATAGTTTTATGTAATACAACATAATATAATATAAAAACAGAAGGAGAAGTCAGGACTCTAAGAAAGGAACTAGCTGGGAAGAAGGGTTTAGTGGGACTGGGAAGGTTATGGGAGAGGGAGCTGAAGAATGAATGTGATCACAGTGTATTATATACAAGTGTGAAATTGTTAAAAATAAAAATAAATAAAAACCCCCATAAACCTTACAGAAACACATATAAAAATACATTTAAAATGAGATAAAAGTCTGAAAAAGTAGAAGTGTTTTGTTACAGGAGAAATCATTGTTTATAACAGATTACCAACATTTTTAATAAAATATAATTGAATTAGTACAAAAAAAAAAGACTCTTCACACACGTTACTTATGAGAGTTGATCTTTACTATTTATAGGCTCCATACTTTGGAATTCTTTTACCTTTTAAAATTTGTTTGTGGCCTGAACATCAGTGTCTGCAGCTGTTGAACTGTTTCATGGATATATACAAAGTAGAGAGAAACCTGACGGACGGGTTCTCAGCTGTGGCAGAACAAAATCATGTTTGGCCTTCTTATGTCAGCTCTGCTACATTAAGCACATGATCCTTTATGATTTTAGTAACTAGTTTTTGTATTTTATGCTTATTAGTTATGTTTTATTATTTGAAATTACCCTAAAATGCACCAATTAAGTATTTTATACAGTTCCTGGGCATAAGAAGACTGAAAGTACATGCTCTAGATAAGCATCCACAGGCTTGAATTTCAATGTCATTAGTTAGTGAATTGGTAAAGCATGCTATATCAGAAACCCTTAAACCAACAAAAATAATCATAAAAGTTCTGAGCTTAGTGATTATCTGAGATGTGATCGGAGGTGAATTCCGTTATGGATAGAGGTCATGTTTATAGCGCAAGTGGCTGTAGCATGTTTTCAAGTCAGGGAGAAAACTGATCTTTGACACCATCCAGGAAATCAGATTAGTGTCTTGCTCAGCCATTATCAGAGAAACTTCCTCTTGCGGTAGATGGGAACAAAAACAGACCCACAATAGGACAATGGGTATTGTGAGAGACCTTGGAACCCTCAGTCCTAAATGGGATGGATGTCTTCACTAAATCTCTCACTTTGGGGCTCACAGACTCCTCCATTAGGGGAGGTGGGAAAAGTGTAAGAACTAGAGGGGATACAAGACAGGGAAACAAGACCTTCTGAGCACAGCACAATGCACACACATACGGACTCACAGAGAGGGGCTGCATGCACACAGTCTCTGTGGGTCTGTGCCAGGATAGTCCAAGTGCTGAGAGGGGAAATGGATATAAGCTCCCAATCCTAGCCCAGAAGCTGTCTTCAACTGGTAACTTCTAGTAAATAAAAAAATTAGCTTTTTTTTTTCCCCATGGGAGCTTCACTGGGCTTACAAACCACTCTAAAAGGCAGGCCTCATGCTCTGCAGTAGATGGTCAACACAAAATGAACTCAACAAGATATGTGAAGGTTGTTTTGCCTCATAAAGTTTTATCAGGGCATTGTTTTTTATTACCTTACGTGCTCTTTGCATATATATTATGGTTTTTGGTTTGTGTTTTTATTGGATTTGTGCATGTATGGACATATGTGTCTCTGTGTCTGTATGTATTTCATGTGATTTTTTTCTTTGACTTTTTTTTCTTTTGTTTGTTCCATCATATTCCTGTTTGGTTGATTTTGTTTTTCATTGTTCTAGTTTATTATTATTCTTTAAATGCCTTTTTTTTCTAACGAGAGGATGGATATTTGAATGGGAGAGGATCTGGGATGAGATGAAAGAGGAAAAATCATAATCAGATCATAGTGCAAGAAAAAAATTCATTGTCATTAGGATTATTTCACATATTTTCCCTCCAAAATGGCTGTCTTGTAAACATGTCCTTCCTCCTTCTTTGACTCTTACCTTTGCAAGGATGGCACCTTGGGCCTTTCTTTATCTGGGTTAGACATTCTAAGTGCTTCTGGGAATTCTACACTTGGCTGTTTTATCATAATCCCATAATTCCCTCTTTTCTAATTTCCCATTCACATTTTGAGGAGAAAACTAGCAAGACGTATTTTAAGATGTTTGGATATACATTTCCCCCTATGAATGAGAAATTATATAATTAAGCCTTCTACTTTTCCTATAATTGATGCAAGAGTCACAAATATCTGAGAAATACAGAAAGAAATGGGGTAGAAGCAAAATGTTTTGTCTAAGATACCAGAATATCTGGATGTTTTTCTGTTACCGGAAAAGCTACTTGACTATATATCTCTAATTCTTTGACTTTCCGAAGCCTGAGCCATGTGCACATACATCACTGCTTCCTCGTATATATACTAGAGGGTGGTTCTAACAAATACCCCTGTTCACACAAATGCCCATGGCAATTTAGAATCTCAGAATCAACCAAATGTAAAGAGAAAGAATTTATTTTAGATTACGAATGACGTCTACGATTAGAAGAAGCACTTTACACTTTCGTGATAGGACTGTACTTAACAGGCAGTTCTATAAGACGTTGTTACATTTTTTGTCACATCTCCAGAATTGTTAAAATCAAAGCCACAAAACATATAAATAATATGACATTCTTCTTATTATCCTTTTGTGATATGTGACTACTAACACTTGAGAAATCAGTTAAAACACTTCATAGAAGAGGGACAAAACAGATATTTAAAAAAAAAATTCAAATAGACCTGCCCAAAAAAAAGTCCCAAAATGACACTTGTAACTTAGATCTGTTTGCTATGGAGATTGGAGCAGGGTCTTATTGCTGGGGTCACTTTGGAGAGCGATCTGAAAAAATATGGTGTAAGTTGTAATTCTTTCTAATTAAAAATGAGGAAAGGCCTTAGGTGGGAGGCACAGTAAGCAGCCCCGAGATTTTTTCCCAAGCCTAACAAAAGAGAGAAGGGCTTGCACTGCTTGCTCCTGCCAACCTTGCATTGTTCAAGGGATCAAAATAAAGAGGCGAGAGGGTCAGGGGTGAGGGGCTCATATTTCCTCTCAACATGGTCCTGTCTCAGGCTGGGGTGTTCCTGTCGCCTGTTTCTGAAAGTCTCTCAACACAAGCCCCCTCTATCCCTTTTGGGAGAGTCTCATGTAGACGGTGCTGGTGATTAATGTAAGGGGCTCACAGGAGACCTTCCTTCTTCAAATGTTTTGAACAAAAGGATCTCTGGCAAGAACAGTTTAGACAAATACCTGCAGACGTAACTGCTTAGAGAATATAGTGGGAAAAACTGTGTTTTCTGCCCACGCCACCTCTCCCCTCACACATCAGACTTGATAAATGGGAGGCTGCCTTACATTCTTGTTCCAGCCCATCATCAGACTACTCACTTAATGCTCACAGTTTATTTATGAGTGGTACAAGAGTTGATGTCTGTCTTATTTTCAGGATTTCAAAGAGGAGGGACCCTAGAACTGAAGTTTGAATTTAACTTAATCCCAAAAGAAAAAGAATGATGATCACGCTATTGAAAATAACATTTAAACACGCACGTATAAATGTGATTTAAATGTTACAAATTACAATAAAAATGGTGAACATCTTTTTTCTCGTAACATTGGAAATGACTAAGTAAAAAGCACCCAAATACATATTTCAAAGTTTACCATTGTCATGCTTTCACTGACTGCCTTGCTAGAATTTTCAGGAGATTATTAAAGATATTAATGAAAATCCAAAAGCACCATAAAAGATTCTTTTCTGAGTATATACATCTCGATGAAATTAAATAGGCTGTGGTGGTTATTTCTTCCAGTGACTTGGGATAGTGAAATAAGACATAGGCTCCAGCCTTAAGCACTATCAGGGGTCCAATTTCTGGAAACCCTAATGCCTAACGCCTAACCCATAGCCGTACTGATTAAGGCAGTGGCTGGCCAATTCCACACTGCTTCGACTAATGAGCCTACGGAAAACTAGGAATTATCAGTTAAGGCTGTTCCTAAGCTATGTCTCCCCGGCTTTCCCCTTCCAGTCTTCCCCCTCCCCCGTGGTAGATCAGCTACATGACTTTTCTCTCTAGCCTATAGTTCAGTGCAGCGTCCCTCAAAATAGCTGGCTTCTAGTTAACATACATTTGTCGTGGATGAAAAAGAGAAACGAAAAGAGGTCATTTTAAATGGTACGCTCTGTCAAATGTCACCCCTTCTCTGTATGTACACAGAGTTTTCTACAAATATACTTCAAATAATTGTTTTTTTTTCACTTTCAATTTCTGTGTTTCTAGGCTTTCCAAAGTAGAACATTCCAGGTGCCTTCACCCTTGAAATGCAAACAACAACTATGAAACAAGGCTAGCAATGCTGATCAAACTGAAGAAACTTTGAGAAAAACCCAGAATTCTGATTAAATTCACCAAGGGAAGTAGTAGTGAATTAGACAATACAATATCAAATAAAAATAGATATATTTGGGAACTACACTAACAGTACCTTTTGATTATTTTCAAGGATCATTACCTAATTTAAACTTCTGACACAATATTCTCATTTTTTTCCCCCAAAAAGAGTTCTTTGAGTACTTCCGGGTAAGTGCTCCTCTGGCCTTCAGACTTCTCTGCCACTCACTCCTGTTTTTGTTTTTCTTTTTCTTGCCTGTACCCTTTCTGTTTTAGGTTAAGTGTTGTCAGGTGGTGTGGTAGAAAGAAACCTGGAGGATCCTGAAGTTTGGAAGCAAACTTGCAGGATATTGTTCTGGAATGTGCTCTTTTATCTGCTGTGTGCTTCTAGGCAGCTATGGAACTTCTCGATGCTGCATCCATGACACACAAAGTTGAGATCAGAATATTACTGACATTGGAGGCTTAATTAGAGCATTGCCTCATTAATTTAGGTAGAGTGCTTAGAACCTTATTACCAGAGTCCTGAATATGCACACATTCACATGACAAACTCCTCAAAGAAGACATGGTATCTATTTTTCCTTTAAAAACAACCTTGATTTTTTTTTTAATTTTGGTGTATAGCAGAAACAACCTTGAAGTGAATACTGAAAGAAGAAAATTATTCAATATATTCAATATATTGTTATGATTAGAGATTTCCCTTTTTGTACTACTTAAGCACATTTTTGCCCTCTATTTTGACTTCCAGTTTCTCTGTGATTGCCACTTACAGAGTTGAACAATGGGTCTGCATCTGGAACTCCAGCAGAAGAAGGATTTTTTTTTGTAAGTTAGTGAATCTATTTGTTAATGTGCATTTTCTCCCTTCACGACTATTACATTACATTACGTAGAAATGGCTGGACAAGAAATATTATTTTTCAGAAGAATTTATTTAAAAATTCCATGTTCAGTGCCCGTGTTGTAAGTCAGTATGCCCTTGTTATAAGTCAGTATGCCCATGTTGTAAGTCAGTATACTCCTTTTCAGAAGCAAACTCTCTTAGCTACCGAGACTGCACTGGATGATGCAGCTCATCGAAAGAGTCAAGCTTTTTTTCCCCTGAATTTTGGATGAAATAGAAGAAAACTCAAGAGATGAAGATGACCATTATCAAGTTCTTGCACAACTAAGATGGTTTGGGAATAGATAAGGGGTGAGGAAAGGGAAGAAATTGTCTTTAAAATAGTATTCCACATCCCAAAATCTTGTACTTGTCTCACCCATCTCCCTGCCCCCCATACACACAGAGGAGCATGGGCAAAACAAGCAAAGGAAAAGCAAGGAATTCACCGAGCCAAAATATCCCAGTTTTAACTTGAATTTGGAGCCCAAAGAAACATGACCCACCAAATCAACTAAGCAGGTCCCATGGACTCACAAAGATTGAAGCAGCAAGCATGGGACTTCTAAGGGTCGGCACCAGGTCCTCTGCGTATGTTTATGGCAGCAGCTAGCTTGGTATTTTTGTGGGACTCGGAACACTGGCAGGGGTGGATCTCTGATTCTTTTGCCTGTTATTGGGACTCTTTTCCTCCTATTGGGTTGCCTTGTTCAGCGTCTACGTGAGGCCTTTCCCTTTATCCTATTGTATCTTGTTGCATTGTGTTTGGTGCTGAAACCTTGACAGTAGGCCGGGAACCTCATGGTAAAATATAAAATAATGGAGATTGGTTAATTCTAGATGTAAGAGCTAGCTAGCAATATGCTTAAGTAATTTACCAAGCAGTGATTTAATTAACAGAGTTTCTGTGTGGTTACTTTGGTAGTCTGGGCAGCTGGAAAACAAACAAGCGGCCCCCTTACTACAATTGTAGATGATTTTTTAAATGTGTTGTTGGGTTCAGTTTTCCAGTACTTTATTGAGTATTTTTGTATCGATGATCATAAGGGAGGTTGGTTTGTAATTCTATATCTTAGTTGTGTCTTTGTGTGGCTTAGATACCAGGGTAACTGTAGCCATTTTAAAAGAGTTTGGCAATGTCCTTTCTGTTTCTGTTGTGTAGAACAAGTAGAGGAGTATTGGTGTTAGCTCTACTTTGAAATCCAGGTAGAATTCTGTACTGAAACTGTCTTGCTCTGGGAATTTGCTGGTTAGAAGGCTTTTGATGACTGCCCATTCCAAACAGTTTTCCCCTCCATCCTCTCCTCCCATTCCCTCTTCCCATTTCCCCTCCATGCCAGTTCCTCCCCCAATTCACTCGTCTTCTCTTCTGTTCAGAAAGGGGCAGGCCTCCCATGTATCAACAGCATGGTATATCAAGTTGTGGCAAGACTAAGTATTCTCCCCCAACCCCAAATGCCCTTGTATTTAGGATTTAGACTGGTCAAGGCAATCCTGTAGATGGAAGTTTCTGTCCTGCCCAGTTCCAAAGCCATTTAGTCCCAAAGAAACATGCAGAGGCTTCTATTAATTATAAGCTGTTTGGCCTATCAGCTCAGGCTAATTATTAACTAGCTCTTACAACTTAAATTAACCCATAATTCTTGTCTATGTTTAGCCACCTATCTTGTTACCTTTTCTGGGTAAGACATTTCATCTTGCTTCTTGTGCTTCCGACATGTGACTGACTCTCTGCCTTTCATCTTCTAAAAGTTCTCTTTGTCTGACTTCCCCACCTATACCTGCTGCCTGGTTACTGATCAATCCATATTTAATTAAACCAATGTGAGTGAAAAATCTTTACAGTGTAAAAAAGCATTATCTCAGAGCATAATCCAGTATGAGGAATAAGTTCCCAAGAGCTAGGGAGAACATTAGAGACAATCCCCACTCCTATTGTTAGGAGTCCCACATATAAACCAAGCTATACAACTGTCACATATAAGTCATTTCCACATAGGCTCACTGGTTGTTGGTTCAAACTCTGTTAGATCCTATGAGCTAGGTTAATTGTTTCTGTGGGTTTTCTTATTATACCTTTGATTCCTGCAATCTTTCCTCTCTTTCTTCAGCACGATTCCCTGACGTTGGCCTAATGTTTGACTATGGATCTCTGAATCTGTTTCCATCAGTTACTGGATGAAGGCTGTGTGATGACAATTGAGCTAGTCACCAATCTGATCATAGATGGCCAGTTCAGGCTACACATTCACGATTGTTAGGAGTATAAAATTTTGAAGTCAGTTTTCTTTTCCCTCCTGTCTTTCTCAAATCTTATACATTGATTGTCAGATTATGTTAGCATGTGTTTTTATGTTTGTTGGATTACATAAAGTAGTATATTCTTCAGGTCTAGATGATAAGTTATTTATGATTGTTTTATCTTCTTTCCCATAAACTATGTCATATTTTAATTTCTACCATTTAATATACCCCAAACCAGCTTACATGCTAAGCAGACAGTAACACATTTCAGACGTGTTTTATTTGTTTATAGCCACAAAAATTTAGTAACTTTGGTCTGTGACATAGAGTTTGGAGAGAATTGTCAAAAGTAAATAAGACTAAAATTAATAATGTCTTACCAAATCAACTGACCTCTGAGTTCCTATTTAAACACTCCACAGTGGAGAAATGAGGTTCTCATGAGGTCTAAGCTCTGTTGACTGGCCCGAGACTCTAATTGAAACTGCAGAAAATATGGAGTTATAACTGAAGTAGACTATATGACATAAAGGACCATTCATAAAGGACACCAGCTATGACATAAACCTGAACACAGTCTTCATGAAGACTCCAACAGTGTGTCTGTAGTCTGTAGGCGGATGTCTCCAATGAGAGCTCAGGAAGAACATTCATAAATCAACACACTTCTGAAAACACTTTTAAGGTTCTGGTATGTTAAAATCACTTTCATGTTTTTCAACTTCCCTCAAATTAGAAACAAACCCATTTTATAACTTCTTGACAGAATTGAAATTACAAATTCAGTGATTTTTTAAAATAAAATTTTGTAGTCTAAATGCTTTCTAGACCTCTTAGTATTTTCTTGGTTACTTCACTATTTCTTCTCATGCTAACTGAAATTATTTTCTTATTCAACCAAGTTACCCTAATTCAGTTGTCTGACTTCTGAGTCTTACAGTTAGCTGTGAAACTAAGTTTTTTGATTGTAAGATGAGCACGTATTGTCACCATAAATAACAGTACACTGGGAAGCAGGTATGTCACCCGCATAAAAGTATGATACAAAAGACAGTTTCAAACATATGTTGTTTTATTTCTGTTCAAAGAGTCTGGATATCCTGTTAAGATGCTTCAACTTCCTGTAATAGAGATTGAAATCATTTTTCTAAGAAAATGTGTCCCTCTTGGTTATTTAATATAGCGGAACAATAGCAGAATAAAATACCAGTGGAATATTTGATAATTTTTTATTGAGGAAACAGGGAAGTTAGGATGAAATATAGTACTCTTCAAGTTAACAGGAAAATGCACTTTCAGAACCACCTAAAGATCTTCTACCATTTATCAAAAAAAATCTTCAATTTTCAAAAGCCTTGTAAAGACCTCCTGGGACTGTAAACAAAGGCCATATTGTATCTGTGGCTGAAGCTTGTTAAGTGGCTCATGAATAACACTAAATGCATCCTTCCCATAAATCTCCTTGATGTAGGACTCCTGTTACAAGCCACAGACTTCACTGGCATCTATCATAAATGAGGAGATGGGAGATTTGCAACCTGCATCTCAATAACCAATCCCAGCATAGTCTCCATGTGAATCTCTAACACTGCAAGTCAGGGAGGGAGAAATGCTGGCATTTTTCCCCCTTCAGTGCAATGAGTTGGATACACATTTAATGTACTGTGGGAAGTAACCAAGGCTTACATTTGTAGCACTTCATACAAAGGAACAGAAAAGAATGAGGCCATGGAAGTTTATTGCAGTGAATATAGTCTCTAACTCTCTTTTAAATAATTTTAATAATTTTTCCTTTTGAAATTATAATACAATTACGTCGATTCACCATTTCCTCTTTTCATCCCCTCTAGGCACCTGCTTATCTCTCACAAATTCATAGCCTCTTTTTCTTTAATTTATGTGTGTGAGTTCCAACATATATGCAGCATGCTCATACCAGACGATGATTGCTTAGCAAGGTGTCAGTTGTAGGTTCTCCATTAAGATCCATGACGTTACTAGTCTTGGGTATTTGGCTAGGTTTGTATTATCAGGCATGATTTCCCACTTGTTGAGCAGGCTTTAAGACTTATTAGAGAAATATTAGTTACTGTCAAAGTATGCCTACCACTATTGTACCCTTATGCATAGAATTATAATTAATTACCTTATGCATGTTGATATTATTTAATTCGTCTAGAAGTCAGATAATATTTGTATATAAGCAATAGTGCCTTATCCTTATTCATTTTATTTAATTCTTCTAGAAGATAGAAGTATGAGTTTTCTTCTTGTTGCTATCTTATTGATATTCTTAATATTTTTGATTAAAAGAAACTGTCAGAGTCTAGAATGTTCTTATCAAGTATTTGCTGGGATAGATCAAGAATATTACAATCACTGAGAATTATTTTTATCAGTGTTTAGAGAATTAGATCCAAAAGGAATTATTTATGAACACATCTATAATAAGATAATGTTTTGTTTATTCACTAAAAAACTTTCTGAATGAAAAAGAATGATACAATTTTTGTTTTAATAATTATTATGAAAAGGTACATTCTTTATTTAACAGGTGACAGTCATCCAGTGTTTTTCCTTATATTGATCATGGGTAGCTTAGTACTTATTTTGAGTTCCAAATCTCTTCTACATAAGTTGGAAGGAAATTACATTTAAAAGACTGAACACTCTTGTATGTGCTCAAATATTTTTATAGAATCATACATTAAAGAAATGTGACTACAGTTTTAACTCAGAAGGACATTTTCAGCTATGTTCATGTATGTTGGAGGTCATATTGTACAACATTAACTGAGTATGTCAAACTTAATAAGCAATATCAGCTGCATTCTAAAAGAAAAGAAGATTCTGTTGATACAGCTGAGGAAAGATATGATTTTCATTATGCAGAAGCACTTGCTTCTTTATTGAACAAAATCAAACCATGAAGGATAATGTAATCTAAATACACAAATTTACCACATCTCCAGAAAACATCTAGATGCTAGCAAAATACATACTAAACTATTTTCTTCCTGCATTTAAAAAAATGTGAGAATGAATAAAAATTTGTTTGTGAGTATGTGGCTAGGGTTGCTGTTTACCTGAAGACTGAAGTGATAACATTGAGAGTGTTATTGAAATGAGAGAGTTTATTTTCCACTAATGATATCTATTAGTTGACACTTAGAAAGTAACTGCCAGAGGAGAAGATCCTGGAACCTTCCTGGGAAGCCACAGCCTCATGCCAATACACAGATTAATAAAGAATGGGTTATTTTTGATTTTAGCCAATCTGACAGGTGTAAGATGGTATCTCAAAGTTGTTTTGATTTGCATTTCCCTGATAGCTAAAGAGGTTGAGCATGACCTTAAGTGTCTTTTGGCCATTTGAACTTCTTCTCTTGAGAATTCTCTGTTCAGTTCAGAGCCCCATTTTTTAAATGGGTTAATTAGCATTTTAAAGTCTAGTCTCTTGAGTTCCTTATATATTTTAGAGATCAGACCTTTGTCAGTTGCAGGGTTGGTGAAGATCTTTTCCCAGTCAGTAGGCTGCCTTTGTGTCTTAGTGACAGTGTCCTTTGCTTTACAGAAGCTGCCCAGCTTCAGGAGCCTTTGCTGGAGAGGTTGTGGGGTAAGGGGTACACTCATCCATTGCTGGTGGGAATGCACACTTGTGCAACCACTTTGGAAAGCAGTGTGGCGGTTTCTCAGGAAATTCGGGATCAATTTACCCCAGGACCCAGCAATCCCACTCTTGGGAATTTACCCAAGAGATGCCCAATCATACTACAAAAGCATTTGTTCAACTATGTTCATACCAGCATTATTTGTAATAGCCGGAACCTGGAAACAACCTTCAGTTGATGCCCTTCAGTGGAAGAATGGATGAAGAAACTGTGGAATATATACATATTAGAATACTACTCAGCAATAAAAAACAATGACATCTTTAATTTTGCAGGCAAATGGATGGAAATAGAAAACACTATTCTAAGTGAGGTAACCCAGACGCAAAAAGATGAACATGGGATGTACTCACTCATAATCGGTTTCTAGCCATAACTAAAGGACATCGAGCCTATAATTCGTGATCCTTGAGAAGACAATAAGAAGATGAACCCAAAGAAAAAACATACAGTTATCCTCCTGGATATGGGAAGTAGATACGATTGCTGGGCATAAATTGGGAACTTGGGGGTGGGGCGGGATGGGGGCAAGGGGAGATGGGGAGAGCTTGGGAGAATGGGATGCTTGGGATATAGGAAGGGTGGATATATGAGCAGGGAAGTGTTTATCTTAATTAAGGGAACCATCTTAGGGTTGTCAAGAGACTTGACTCTAGAGGGGTTCCCAGATGTCCAGAGAGACGCCCCCAGCTAGTTCCTTAGGTAGCTGAGGAGAAGGAACCCGAAAAGGCCAGTTCCTATAGCCCCTCGGCCAGGGGCAGAGATGCCCAATCATACTACAAAAGCATTTGATCAACTATGTTCATAGCAGCATTATTTCTAATAGCCAGATCCTGAAAACAACCTAGATGCCCCTCAGTGGAAGAATGGATGAAGAAACTGTGGAATATATACATGCTAGAATACTACTCAGCGGTAAAAAACAATGACATCTTGAATTTTGCATGCAAATGGATGGAAATAGAAAACACTATTCTGAGTGAGGTAACCCAGACCCAAAAAGATGAACATGGGATGTACTCACTCATAATCGGTTTCTAGCCATAATTAAAGGACATCGAGCCTATAATTTGGGATCCTTGAGAAGATAATAAGAAGGTGAACTCCCCAAAAAGATATAGTAATCCTCCTGGATATTGGAAGTAGACACGATCGCCAGGCAAAAATTGGGAACTTGAGGGTTGGGCAAGACGTGGCCAAGGGAAGAAGGGGAGAATGGGGAGAGCTCGGAGGAATGGGATGCTTGGGATACAGGAAGGATGGATATGGGAGCAGGGAAGCATAAATCTTAATTTAGGGAGCCATCTGAGGGTTGTCAAGAGACTTGACCCTAGAGGGGTTCCCAGGTTTCCAGGGAGATGCCTCCAGTTAGTTCCTTGGGCAGCTGAGTAGAGGGAGCCTGAAAAGGCCAGTTCCTATAGCCATACTGATGAATTTCTTGCATATCACCATAGAACCTCCACCTGGCGATAGATGAAGAAAATGACAGAGCCCCACACTGGAGCACCGGACTGAGCTCCCAAGGTCCTGATGAGGAGCAGAAGGAGAGAGAACATGAGAAAGAAAGTCAGGACCGTGAGGGGTGCGTTCACTCATGGAGACGGTGGGACAGAACTAAAGGGAGATCACCAACTCCAGTTGGAATGGGACTGATGGATCATGCGACCAAACCCGTCTCTCTGAATGTGGCCAACAGCGGGGGCTGACTGAGAAGCAAAGGACATTGGCACTGGGCTCTGATTCTTCTGCATGGACGGGCTCTGTGGGAGCCTTCTCAGCTTGGTCGATCACCTTCCTGGACCTGGGGGGAGTTGGGAGGACCTTGGACTTAGCATAGAGTGGGGAACCCTGATGGCTCCTTGGCCTTGAGAGGGAGGGAGGGGAGGTATGGGTGGAGGGAAGGGGAGGGAAGGGGGAGAAGGAGGGGCGGGAAGGGGGAGGAGGAGGGGCGGGAAGGGGGAGGAGGAGCGGAGGGAGGGGGAGGAGGAGGGAAGGAGATGGAAATTTTTAAATATAAAAAAAAATAAACCATGAGAAAGAAAAAAAAACTGCCAATATAAGAAAAAAAGACTTTCAAATTTCTGGCTTTTTGGAAAAGTCTGCCAGATACTATGGGCCTGTAGAGTGAATATGGATGTCTTGACATTACAGAAAAAATTCGGGTGACTGTCCAGGCAACAAGATGTCTCTGTCAATTCTAGAGTTTTGGAAGTTTCTTACAATGCACTTCCTGTTTACTTAGGTAACATTATATCTTTCTGGAGTTGAAATTAGACAAATATAATTATAGCTTTCCTTAGTTATGATAAAAGATAAGTTAGATATGAAACTTTAGATTCACAAACATAAAATAGATGATGATTTTCTTTGATTTTGTCAGATACAAATAGACTAAACATTATAACTATAATTCTTTCTTGAACCTGTTTTGTTATATGTAAATTTACTAGGCTAAAGTTAAAGCCTTCCATTTTTATTAGACAGAAAAGGGAAGATGATCCCCTCTGTATGCTATATGTTTTATTACCATTAGTTAATAAAGAAGCTGCCTTAGCCTATAGCAGGGCACAATATAGCAACTCTGGAAGATTATATATATATATATATATATATATATATATATATATATACAGAGAGAGAGAGAGAGAGAGAGAGAGAGAGAGAGATAGGAGAGAGAGAGAGTAGGCAGACTCAAGGAGACACCATAAAGCTGCCAAAGGAGAAGGACCCAGAAACTTTCTGGTAAGCCACAGTCTCATGGCAATACACAGATGATTAGAAATGGATTAATTTAAGATATAAGAGTTAGCCAGGAATAAGCCTAAGTTATTTGTCAAACAGTGTTGTAATTAATATAGTTTCTGTGTGATTATTCAGGTCTTAGCAGCAAAGAATGAAAGCACTCTCAGCTTACAATTCTGCAAAATTTTTACATGTCATAGAATATTACCTCTTTCACCCACATGAATACTATTCTTAGTTTGGGGGACTTACAAAAATGTGTATGTTGTCAGATCTGACCAGCAGACAATTGTTTGCCAACTCTTGTCCCAGGGCAGTGTATAATTTTTTTTAGGTTTTCCTTAGTTCTGGAAGTTGGGAGTATGATATTTCTTAATTGAGTCAAAAAAGAAAACTAAACTAATGTGTTTGATTCAATAGTCCATTTTTTTTAAGACAGGGTGTCTTAGGTTTCTTATGCTGTGATAAAATACCATGACATCAGGCAGGAAGTAAAGAATTTCACTGTACGATGGCCATAAGTTGGCAAATGAAGAGTTTTGCTGTACCATGACAATAATTCGTCGTACAGCTGGAAACCCATCATCCAAGGGAAGTCAGGGTAGGAACTTAAGGCAGGAGCCTGGAGGTTAAAACTGATTCAGATGTTATGGGGAAGTGCTGCTTGTTGACTTGTTTTCAACTGCCCAGTGGTCACACCACTCACAGTGGTCTGAGTCATCCCACATAAATCTTCAATCAAAAAAACTGCTCTAAAAACTTGCCCACAGGATGGTCCCATGGAGACACTTTTTAGAGTAAGATTCCTTCTTCCCAGATGGCTCTAGACTGTTTCAAGTTGACATAAAATTCAGCCAACACACAATGTCTTGTTATTAACAAAGGCTAGTCTTGAACTTACAGTTCTCCTAACTCAGCTCCTCATGAATGTTAAGATTATAGATGTGTTCATCATTTTGCCTGGCACACAGAGTTATATAACAGCTACAGGGATCTTAAATGACAAATATTTTCATTTATACATTGAATTGATTAATACATACTATATTTAAAGACTTATAAATTACTAGTCTTTTCTTCACTGGAGTTTGTGAAAGTATTAAAAGTCTGAGGTTGGTTTAGACATTTCTACCTCTTTTCAGTTGTAAAATTAGTATCTTTGGTGAAAACAGACTGACAATCCTATTCACAAGGCAATCCCACAACTCTCACAAGTCTCAAATCTACTGGTAGGTTTTGAATCCTCTAGCATATGGATCAGTATTGAATAAGAATTTCACTTTAAGTAATATATAACTTGGAGGACAAGGACTGGGTACCATCTGAAGAGAGTACCTATTTTAAATGTTAGCTCTTCAGAGGACCTGAGAACTGTAAATACCCACAAATCAGAAAGCCCACACTGGAATGGTCACAATCTATAAGAACCACCCTAGGGATACAGTTGTGTAAATTAGATACGCAAGATGCTGACAGTCCCCAAAGTACAGGAATAAAGAGACTCAATGCAGGCAGTGAAGTACATAAAGGCCCTTAGCTCCACACTTAGTGGTTGGAAGCAAATCTTGTGAGCTTAGAATAATTCTGGTGTTTTATAACCTTGAGACAAATCTGAAGTTAGTGTGCATGAGGGTCTCAATTTCTGGAGCCACCAATTTCTGTTCACTGCTGTAGAACTTGAAAATCCTGATGTGCCAGCTGTATACCTGACATTCACTCCTGCATCCCTCTAGCATGTCTATACTATCTAGGAGTTTTCCTAAGTCCAAAGACAGATCCTTCAGCTATACATATCTCAGATGTTTTGGTACTGAGAACATTCTGGGTGCCCTGGGAAGATAATGTCTCAGCAATAGTATTACCCACCCTAGAGAGTATTATCTGCGGAGTCCATCCCAGCCCACAGACAGCAGAGGTGAATATGACCAGAAGTGGTTCACAGGTGTACAAAGAATGGAAACGATTAAAGACAAGACATGTTTGGTAAACAATAGAATCATGTTCAGTATAGACCCAGCAGCAGACTAAACCATAGCAGAGACCAGGTCTTTGTAAACCTAACTAACCTTACTCTGTTCCCCATAAGCATAATTGGTAGTTTTCAGTTTTCAAAGACCTAGAAAGAAGCCATTTGCACTCCCATTTGTTCTACCTATTTCTCTTTAGCAGTATTTTTTTTTTACCTTACCACATATTGAAAAATATATTTTAATGTTTTATTACTGTTTAGACATCCATACAATTTATTTTAATCATATTCATCTCCTACCACAGCCTCTCCCAGGTTACTCACCCTCTCCTTTCTCCCTACCTGCTTCCATTTCCTGTTTTCTACACTGTCTCTGAACATGTCCTGTAGTTCTCTGGCTCCTACAGTCTTTCCAAGCCATGATGTTCTCTTAGCCTTATGTATAGGGACTATGCAATAAACCTATCACATGTACATCCCACAGTCCATTGTGTTCAACTGTGGCTTTCTGTAATGGTCTCTGTCTGCTTCAAAAAGAAGTGTCTTTGATGAAAAGGAGAGCTATGAATCTACCTTTTAGAAAATCTTTCCAGTTGGTAGTTTGTCATTGTTGTGGTTCATAGGTATTAGAGCTATATGGGACTGATAACTGCTGCTCCCCTTGGGCAACTTATACAGTTCCTTCTTACATTATGAGAGGAGGAAGCTTCCAGATCACAACAGTTTCTTCAATCCTTGATGCAAACTGTGAAGTGTCTTCAGCAATCAGATCTCCTTCCATTTCTGCAGACCATCAAGGGCAACAGCAATAACCTCTTGTGTTTAGCGTTACTTGGACTGCCCTAACCACCAATTCTAAAGAAAGTTTCTCATGCCTGGGGTTTCTGCCAGATAGTCTATGGTTCTTAGCTAGATTACTATCTTCCCATGTGACGCAACTTCACTGAATGTGTATATAAAAATACTTCTGCATTAATCGACATATACCTACAAAGTATAATACATAATTTTAAGTAAATATTTTAAAAAACCAATAGACTTTTCAAACATCTTCATTGTCATTTATCCCTTTGCCCTCCCTGTCCTTCTATAGTGACTTCTTAACCCTCTCTCCCATTAAAACCATCACCACATTTTTGCCATTTCTCCTTTCATATCATGTACACCTCTATTCTAGCACTCCTAACCTCTCCTGCATACCACCCATAACTTACCTGCTTTCTGAAGTTACTTCAGGATATATAATCACATCTGAAGATTTGGAGTTAGGAGGCATAGATGAAAGAGAATGCACGGCATTAGTCTTCCTGGGTCTGAATTATCTCATTCATTATAGTAATGTGGGAGAGTCTTCTGTTTGTGTTGATTTCATTCATGAACAAAGAAAATGCCTTGGCCCATTTAATGGGCCCGCCCTTAGGTGGGTGGAGTAGACAGAACAGGAAGAAGGAAGTGAGGTAGATGGCTCAGACAATTGCCCCGCCTCTCCTCTCTGAGACAGTCGCCATGAAGCCAGCCACCAAGCCAGACACGTAGAAGCTCTGGCCCAAGATGGATGTACGCTAGAATCTTCCTGGTAAGGCACCACTTCGTGGTGCTACACAGATTATTAGATATGGGTTAATTAAGATGTGAGTAAGAGGCTGAGACTAATGGACCAGGCAGTGTTTAAATGAACACAGTTTGTGTGTTGTTATTTCGGGGCATAAGCTAGCCAGGCAGCTGGGAGCCAGGCGGGAATGCAGCCCGCTGCTCCCATCACTACATTATAGTATTTTCTAGTTCCATCCATTGTCCTGCAAATTTAATGGTTTTATTTTCTCTTAAGTGCTGAATAGTATTCAATTGTCAATATGTAACGCATAGTCATTATCCATTTTTGCTTGAAGAACCTTGAGACTTTGCCTATTTTCTGGTTATTGTGAATAAGACAGGAATGAACATGGTTAAGAAAGTATCTGTAGAGTAGAATGCTAAGTTTTTTGGACATATGTCAGAGGAAAGTATGGCTGAGTGATATGGGAGACTTCGTTATAACTTTAAGAATTCTTCACACTGATCTTCAGAGTGGGTGCACCAGTTTGTAATCCCACCAACAATGAATGTGGGGCGGTTCTCATTTTCCCATAACCTCACCAGCATCTGGTGTTACTTGCTTTCTTGAGCTTAGAGATTCTGACTGGTATAAAATGGCATACCAAGGTTTTTTGATTTTGCATATTCATAATTGCTAAGGATGATGATCACATTTGAGACATTTCTTAGCCATTTTTATTTTTATTTTCTTTGAGAATTATTTTTAGACCCATGGCCCAATTTTTTTAAAAGATGAGTAATTTGCTTTCTTGAGTATTTTTGAATTCTTATATTCTGGATACTAATCCTCTATTAGATGGAAAAGATTCTCTTCTACTCTACGCACTTCCTCCTCACTTGGCTATTTCCCTGACTGTATACAAGCCTTGTAGTTTTATGAGTTCTACTTGTCAACTGTTGGTCTTAATATCTGAACAAATGGATCCTATTCAGAAAGTTTATTTCTACACTTATATCTTGTAGGGTACTGCTTATGTATCTTTTTCTAGCAGTTTCAGTGGTTTTAGATTTATCATTTAGATCTTTGATCCATTTGTAGTTAATTTTTGTTCATAGTGATAGATACAGTTCTGATTTCATTCTTCTATGTGGGACATCCAATTTTTAGAGATATCAAAGATGCTGTCTTTTCTCCATTGTAAGTTTTTAACATCTTTGTCAAATACCAAATGACTAAAGTTACATGTGCTCATTTGGGTATTCTCTTTTATTCCATTGGTCGGCATATTTGTATCTGTCATAGTACCATACTGTTTTATACTTATGTGATATTTATTGACATCTAGAATGTTAATCCTTCTATTATTATTATTATTATTATTATTAGTAGTAGTAGTAGTAGTAGTAGTAGTAGTAGTAGTACCCAAGACAATGTTGGCAATCTGGGATATTTTGTGATTTCATATGGATTTTAGAATGTTGCCTCCCTCCTCATATCTGTGAGGAATATTGTGGAGATCTTGATTGGGATAGCACTGAATCTATAAATTGCATTTGACAGAATGCTCATTTTTATAATATTAACTTTACCAATCCATGAACATAGGACATCTTTATTTCTATTTATTTCCTTGGTTAGTTTTATTCCTAGATATTTTATCTTATTTGATGGTATTGTGAAAAGGAAGTATCAATGATCCATTTCTCAGCATGTTTGTTATTGTGTACAAAGTAGTAATTTTGTAAGTGAATTTTGTATCTGGTCACTTAACTGAAGTTGTTTACTATTTCTAGAAGTTTTCTGGTAGAAAATTTGAGTTAAATTCCTGGTATTCTGGCTCATCTTTCTGGCATCTAATCTGCTGTGATCCCTGAGTAAAATGCAGAAATTATTATGTAGATGGATCCATTTAGGCTGGAAACCCCACAATCCATTGATCTCTGCATTGTATCCATTTCTGGTTTTCTGTGGTGGTCTCCATTTGCTGGAGAAGTTTATTTGATGAGAGGTGGTAGCTGCATTTCTCAGTGGGCTTAAAGACATGATTTAGAAAGTAAGGAATTGTTCTGGTTAAGTAAAGTGGTGGTAACAGATTCTTTGCTAAGATCCATGACCTTACTATCTCAGGAAGGTTGTGAAGTTTCTCGTACCATGCATAATTTTACTCCTGTTAAGTGGGCCTTAAGTCCCATTAGACAGATGTCAATTGTCACCAACATTTGAGTATCACTTACTGCCCCTCTCTAGATATCTTTATCTGCTGGTCAGTGTTGTGGTGCATAGGCCTTGCAACTAGGTAGGGCATCTTGTGCTTTTTAAAACTATCTTGATTTTATTAAACATATGTGTTTATTGATTTCTTACTGGACACTGTGCAACAGTTGGGTTTCCAGTGTTCCTCTTAGTCATAAAATAGAATTGTATAATCATTTATTGGCACTGTTAAAAGCTAGCAAATTTTACAGGCTTCTTCTCTCACTGATCCTGCCTTTTCCACTTTCAGATGTGTCATTCACTGATTTTACCTATGGGAAAATTTCTCTTTTTCATTTGTTACAATTTTGTTAAATATCAGCACAGAAAGGCTCTTATCTTCTTAGTCTAAGGTAAAAACAAATCATTAGATTCTATGTGTTTTCAGTGTGTGTGTGTGTGTGTGTGTGTGTGTGTGTGTGTGTGTGTGTGTGTGTATCCCACTGGCACTGGAACTCTTACCTAAAAGTTTATTATTTTTTGGAAGCATCAGTAACCACTTAAGGGTAACTTCATTCCAAGCTATTATGTTTTTTGTTGCAGTTTGTAGTTTATAAATCATTAGGTTTCTAACCCTCCTCCCAACATTCTCCCTTGTTCCAACCTAACCCAACTTAAACCTTATAATAATGTCCCTTCTTAATTTTCTATCTGACCCGTTTTCGTGTATCTCTCTCATGTTTCCCTATCCACCCATGATTTCTTTTCTGACTTCCCGTTCTCTGTATATATTCTCATTTAACATAGATGTCTGTAAATTCAAAGCCAGGATCTGCATATGACTTGAGTGAAAACATATGTGGTTTATATTTCTGAATCTGGGCTACCTCACTCAGTACAATGTTTTCCACCTATATCCTCTATCCTGAAAATTTAATTTTCATGATTGGATAAATGTAATTGTTTTCATGTGCCATATTTTTATTGTCCATTCATCAGTTGATGAGTATATCAGTTGGGGTTTTCTGGAGGAGTCTCTGGAGGAACAGAACGTATAGAATGTATTTGTATGTATGTATGTATATATGTATGTATGTATGTATGTATGTATGTATCTATCTATCTATCTATCTATCTATCTATCTATCTATCTATCTATCTATCTATCTATCCAAAGAGAGGGAAAAGAGAGAGGGGGGATTTACTAGAATGGCTTGCAGGCTGTGGTACAGCTATTGCAAAAATGGCTCTTGACAATGAAAGGTCCAAGAATCCAGTAGCTATTCAGTCCATGAGACTGGAAATGTCAGCGGATCTTCAGTATATGCCAGAATCTATTATAAAAAGGTTCTAATGCCAGCGAAGAAATGGACTTGGCATAAGAGCAAGCAGGAAAACAAGAGAGCAAACTTCCCTCTTCTATATCCTTTATATTGGCTGTCAGCAGAAGGTGTGGCCCAGATTAAAGGCTGTTCTTTCCATCTCAAAAGACCTGTATTAAAATGTATCTTTCAACCTCAAAAGGTCCAGATTAAATAGAGTCATCCCATTTCACTATTTAATTAAGAAAAAATCCCTCATGGGTGTGCCCAGCTTCTTCACTTTTAGTTAATTACAGATGTAGTCCAGTTGACAACCAAGAATAAGTATCACAATAAGCATACTGGTGTATTGTATGGTTCTGACTATTATGAACCACATTTAATATTATGTACAGTTATTTCTGACATAAGATATAAAGTACTTTGGATATTTGCTCAAGAATGATGTCCTATGAAAGTTGTCTTTATCTTTTTGAGAGTGATTTCATTATACTTCCCCAAAAACTGAATAAGAATTCCTCTTCCCCTTAAAATCCCATAATACTTGCCATTCATTTTTTTGATAAGTCATTCTTACTGGGGTGAGACAGAATGTCAAAGCAATTTTAATTTGCATTTGACAGATAAAATCTTACTTTTCTATTGCTGTGATAAGACATCATGACGAAGGCACTTATGAAAGAAAGCACTTAATCGGGCCTTACAGGATTAGGAGGTTAGAGTCCATGGTGCCAGAGCAAAGGCATAGTAGCAGGAATAGCTAAGAGCTGACGTCCTCATCGGCAAATAGGGAACAGACATTACTGATTCAAATGGTCCTTGTTTTGAGATCTTAAAGCCCACCCCTAATGACATCCATCTCCAACAAGTCCATACCTTCTATTCATTCCTAAACAATTCAGGCATTACCAAGAAATACTTAAGCCGATGGACTCCATCCTCATTCAAACCACCATGGCTAGAAAACACCTTTACAAGTTCTTATTATTCTGTTGTATCTATTTTTCTAATGCTCTATTAAGTTGTACAGCCCCTTTATGACAGAGTTGTTTGTTTTCTTGATGTTCAGATTTTTAGTTACTTGTATAGAATAGATATTCATTCTTGAAGACTGAGCAGGAAAATAAGACCCACACATCTGTCCCAGGCTCTCTGGCTTGAGTGGGAAGGAGAAAACACAAGCCTGCCCAGCACCATTAAGACCGAATGGGAGAAAATTATCTACATACTGGTCTGGGGCTCTCCACCTCAGGTAAGGAGGAGAAAACACGGGCCCAGGCCTTGTGGCTCAGAGTGGACAGACATTATTATGATGAGCAAATACATGGTGGGGTATGGACGAGAGAGACAGAATGACTCATGTCCTATGAAGAGAGGCAGATCCGAAGAGGCTGAAGTGGGTGGTGACCTGCTGGCAAACCAGGAGGCCATGGTGACTTACAGGCTTGGGCTGTTGCCAAGGCCCATGACTGGACCCATAGCCTTGCCACAGCTGCAGTACATGCTGATATCCCTGGCTCCTGCTCTCCCCTAAGGCCAAAAAGATAGGGCTGCACAGAGTTGGCCCTATCCTTCACTGGCCACAGCACTAAGAACAACTGACCACACAACCCTCATCCACTGCAGCACTCAAGAGAGCAGGTCCTACAACTTACACCACACCAGAGCTAACCCTGTTGTGGGATGCACAGAGGCACAGACAAGCTGGACCTGAGGGTGTGAGAGTAGGAAAACTGTCCCACACCTCTCATCTGCCACATGGTGTTGCAGGTGAGGGAAAGATGGCCTCCCCCATTGACCCTTGCTACCTGCAGAAGGTGGGAGAGCTGATCCAGGCCCCTACTAATTACAGCACTAGGGAAAGTGTTCCCTGTACCTTGCCTGAGCAGCACAGTAGAGCTAGCCCCAAATGACTGGGATGTGGATGAGTCAACCCCAAGAACTTAATAATGAGAGACCTGACACTGCCCCGCATCTGCCATTGGAAACACGCCCTTGCCGCCTGTGGCAGGTGGGAGAGCTGGCCCGATGTAGCTGGAAGAGTCTACTCTCTGCCTCACCTTGTTTCTCTCCCACCCACCGGTTTCCACAGCCATTTATGAAATAATCATTCAGAGGCTTAAGATTAATTATAAACTTGCCGATGGCTCAGACTTTTTACTGGATAGCTCTGCACATGAAGGAATCCATTTCTAATAATCTGTGTATATCCAGATGCCCCATGGCTTACCAGCAATGCTCTGGCATCTTATTTCTCTGGTGGCTCTCCCTGACTCTGCCCTTTCTTTCCCTGTATCTGTGTTTGGATTTCCCACATGGCTTTATTCTGCCTGGCTACTGGCCAAATTAACTTCTTTATTAACCAATAGTCATAAAACATATTCCCTGCATTCAGAGAAACATCCCACATCAGTCCTAAGGTCATAAGAGCAAGAGTTCCTGACCTGCCTCTCACCAGCTGCAGCGGTCAGGAGAGTGGCCTCTGCACCTCACCTGGACTACATAATAGAGCTGACCCTGCTGTGCAAGTGTGGGTGAGCTGCCCTGAGGGCTGGAGAGCAGGGGAACCGGCCCCCACATTGCTGCTTACTGCATAGGGTGAGCTAGCCTGAGAGCTCACCTTGATGGTGAGGATAATGGAAAGCTGGGGGAATGACCAACCCAACATCCACCCAGACCCAGAATCAGGGCTATAAATTGGCCCAGCCCAACATCCACCCCATCTATGATCTGCTGGATCATGTGAAGGGGCTGTTCCTGCATACCAAAAGTTGTAGCATCTCCATGACACAGGACAAAAACAGAGGCGTCCCAGTGAGGTCCCAGTATTAACAGTATAGAAGAAACCAGAGGGCTTAAAACAGATCAATGACCCATTGCAATCAACAACTGCAAGTAAAGATGCATGGGATAAAGGGCATATTGTATAACTCACTGTGTCACAATATAGTTCCCATGACTAGATTTTTCTTTTTTCTTTTCTTTTAAATTTTAGAGTTTTTTTTTGGGGGGGGGGGGGTTGGTTGTAAAGACAGTTTGGATGGGATGCTAAGGGGGAGATGAGTGAGATCGAGATGATGTGAAATCCCAAAGAATCATAAAAATTAAAATTTTATTAGATTTTCTAAATTAGAAAAGTAAATAATCAATAAAATGATATTAACTCTCTGTTACATTGTGACCTGAAAGATTTTTTTCTCATTCTGTCCACTATCTCTTCACTTAACTTAGTTTCCTTGGCTCCATAGAAACTCTTTAATTTCATGCCAATTTATTGACTGTTGGTTTTATTTTCTAAATGACTTGAGTTCTATTTGAAAAGTCTTTATCTATTCTCTACTGTGCGATATACTCTCTAGCTTTTTCCTCCATTGGGTTCAGAGCTTAAGGTTTTATGTTAGGTCCTTATCTATTTGGAATTGATATTTGTTCAGGGTGAAAGATCAAAAGAATTAGTTTCATTCCTCTATGTGTGAATATCAGAGTTTCTTTCATCATTTGTTGAAGATGCCGTCTCTCGTCAAAGGATTGCTTGTTTATTTATTTATTTTCTTTTTGTAAACAATCAGGTACAAAACTGGACACAGTAGCACATACATTCAATCCTAGCACTTGGGAGACCAACACAGGGGGATCTACATAGTGAATTCCAGTCAGTCACTGCTATATGGTGAGTCTTGTTTTTCCCCACTGTACTTGCCGGGGCTTATATCTGGGTTCTCTATTCTATTTCTTTGATGTCTGTTTGTTTTTGTGCCAATACCATGCTGTTTTCTTTGTTGCTGTGGCTTAGTGATATTTCTAAACTATGGCTCTGTAGTAGAGCTTGAAATCAGATGCAATAATACCTCTAGCAGTATTCTTTTTGCTAGGGTTACATGGCTACATGTGAAGAATGTCATGTGGATTTTGATTAAAATTGCATTGAATAAATATATTGCTCTGGTAAGATGGTGTCTTACTTAAGGTTCCAATTGCTCTGAAGAGATGCCAAGACATTACAAGACAACTTTTTATAAATGAAAGCATTTGATTGGGGCTGGCTTTCAACTTTAGAGGGTTGGTCCATTATTCTCATGGCGGGAAGCATGGTGCTGGAAAGGAAGCTGAGAATTTTACATTTTGATCCACAGGAAACACGAAGTAAACTGTTACACTGGGCATGGCTTCGACGAATGTGAGACTTCAAAGCCTACCTCCACAGTGTTACACTTCCTTCAAAAAGGCCATGTACTCCAACAAGGCCACACCTCCTAATAGTGCCATTCCCTATGGGCCAAGCATTCAAACACATGAGTCTTTGAGTGATATTCCTGTTTAAACCACCACCAGTGACTATTTTCATAATATCAGTTCTTTAGATCTAAGACCTTAGTAGGTAAGTGTTTCTGTCTTCTACTGCATTCCACAGTTTCTTTCTTCCCTATTTTAAATTTTTCATTGTAGGAATCTTTTGCATCCTCCGTTAGGTTTATTCTCTCTCTCTCTCTCTCTCTCTCTCTCTCTCTCTCTCTCTCTCTCTCTCTCTCTCTCTCTCTCTCTCTCTCTCTCTCTTTTTTTGGTCTGACTTCTTTTTTAGTGTGCTTGTTGTTGTATTTAGGAAGACTACTTTATTTTGTATGTTCATTTTGTATTCTGCCACTTTACTGAAACTGTTTATTTGCTCTAGGGGATTTCTGATTGAATCTTTAATGAATTGAAACATATTACTGAAATAGAGTAATAAGGTATTTTGACTTTTCCCTTTTATTTCCACTTCTTATTGTTCTAACTAAGACTTTAAGTACTATATTGAAGAAAAGTGCTAAGAGTTGATGCCCTTAACTTGTCCCTGATTTTGAGAAAATGCTTTGAGTTTCTCTGCACAAACTTAAGCCAGAAAAATCCCCACATTGAGGAAAGGATGTGGGCACAAAGTCACACCCCTTGACAGGAAGCTATTTACAACTTGTAACTGCTGGGAGAAGGAAAATCGTTGTTCTTTGGTGGAGTCACTTGGGTACTGTGTATATCAGCCATACTGCAGGGAAGGCACCATGATTAGGAATAGTCAGTCAGCACAAACGAAACCTTGTTTATATGAAGTTGGATGGATAGCAAGGTAAAGGCTGGTTTAGGAGAAATTTGGGGTAGGAAAAGCATATGATCAAAATATGTTGTATATAGTTCTCAAGGAATAAATAAAAACACTGTTTTAAAAATTCCCAGTATGCTTACTGAAATGCATATCAAATTGCAGGAGCAAGTGAGAACTATTTCCCCCATAAGTAATCAGGTTGTCTACCTTGGGTTACTTCAGCAAATGTTTTTCCATTTATTCAGAACTCTTTAAATTGACTTCTCTTGTCTTCAGATGGGTGAGAAATTGGCTTGATTAGAGCTAAATGGGTATAATTTTCCTAATGTAGCTGTTATAACATCTGCTGTCATTTAATTTTTTTTTGAATAAATTGTAACCGGTGAGCCAGACTGGAAGCTTAATGATAGCATTACTGCAAAAAGCCAGTTCAATTTCCCATCTAAATGCCAAACTAACTACATAGGAGTAGAAAGGCTAGGTTAAACTTCAAGATTCCGAACTGGCAAAATGGTGGTGTATGACACTGATCTTCTCAAGTAGTTGTGAATCGTAACTGTGGTGTTTAAATTTTCCAAACTTCAATTTATAAAATTTTATGGAGACTATAATATTCTTAAATAGATTAAGAGCATATTAAAAGTGCAAAGTAAGTGATAATGGGAAAGAGGATATTTGCTCATCTATTTTTTTTCACATTAATCAATCATTAACATGTTTCAAGAAGAAAAGAGGGACTAGAGAGTTGGCTCAGCCTTCTGACAGAGGACACAGATTTGATTCTTTGCATTCACATGACAGCTCACTGCCATTTGTACCGCTGGTTCCAGGGCATCTGAATCATCTTTAACCTCCCCGGGCTTCTGCACACATGTGGTTCACATATTTATACTCTCTCTCTCACACACATAAGATTAAATAAACAATATTTTAAAAAAGAAAATGCTAAGAAATAAAAGATTATCTTAAAGAAGGTAAGGCCAATGTGATATTTTAAAAACAAGAAGAGAGTTCTGATAATTAAAGGGTTTGTTTAAAAACATTTTTAATCTTTCATACAACATATTTTGATCATGTTTTCCCCTCCCCAAATTCCTCTCAACTCTCAGTTCCTCCCTGCACCCCCATTTTCTAACAGATTTTCTATTAATGTTTTTTGTTTGCTTTACCATTTTTATTAAGGAAGTCTAATAAGGGTGCTTGCTAGTGGTCATTTACAGGATGACTTATGAGTTTGTTTTGTGTGAAAAAGAATTGACCGTTTGGGAGATGTGAAAGATCCAACCAAAGAGAAGGGGAAGCTGACAGTTTTACTGTATCCAGCTCCCTCTGAGCCCCAGACCTGAGAGTGTGTTTGTCGGTTTCTAGGTTGAGTGTTTTATAAGGACACTGTGTCCTCAATTTCCCCCATTGGTTCTGTTTAGATACCAGTCTCCCTAGCTCCCTAGATGCAGTTTCTCCTTACAAAGTTCTATGGGAACAAGAATTGGCCGTCTTCAAGACCTGCTCTCAGCTCCCTCTCCTCCCCCCTCTCTAGTATGTGCACTTTTAAAAGGAGAAATAAACAAACAAGCAACTCTACTTCTACAACAGAAAACATTGGAATTGTATCTTGTCTCCTTGAGAAAGAAAAAGAAGTCATAAGTCACTCACTGACCTAGCGAGATAATTATGCTTCCATAATTTAAAAATATGTCTGCAAATCTCACTCCAACAAATGATCTTTTTAAAATATTTGGAGGTAACGTCTCATAAAACATTGAAGATGTAAAGCTAAAGTACTAAATGATCCTCTAAGCATCATTGCTTCCAGGTCAGGGGTCCCATCACCCTGCAGCTTCCATCTTATGGAGACACAAATCAGAAGCAGAAGGTAGTCCCCCAGACATCTGGTAGAAGTGTTTGGTTTTAAAAATATAGTCACATATTACACAGAAAGCCAATATACTATATTAAAGTTTTAATCTCATTTCAGAGATTGGGTACTTTATATCAAGAAATAATATATATTAATATCAACTGTATTTGAGAAATGTGGGCCCTATCTATTAGTATAGGCTTAGTTGCTAAGATTGGCCATTGCTAACTCTAATCCAAACGCATCTTGTATTAATATGAAACTATGTATGGTATTCAGCTCAGGTATAATATGGTATCAATAAAATTTGATGATATTGGAATTAGTGATTTGTAAACTTTTAGATTAGTATACCCTTTACTCTATGAAGGTTTAAGTATGTGTTCCCAGCATATCAATTATTTAAAAAATAATCAACACATAGTTTATATTTAGTATGTCATCTATTTATACGACATAAACACACCTAAAGATTAAGAAGGGATTCTTTTAATTATATTTGTACATAGACAACTGGTTTGTTCAGACGCTGAACCTCATGAGGTCTGTTATGGAAACTCCCTATCTAAAGATGATCACATTTGTACTAGTTGTGGTGACATGTGGCAGTATGCATGCATACTTAGGAGGCTGAGAAAATTAAAAACACTTGAGTCCTGAAATTTGAGGCCCATGTGGGTAGCACAGCAAGATCTCATCTCAAAAGCAAAGATTAGCCTACTCATGACAATATATTTATCTGAACAATCAAAGAAAGAATCAGTAGCTAGAGTGAAAAGGGAGCGATTAGCCGTATCCTTCCAGAAAATTAAATGCAATAATGAACAATATTGGTAGCATGGTTCCAGACAAATGCAAATGTTAGTGGTTGTCTAGTTATTAGTATTTCATCAGTCTCAGAAATAGTGTCAACATTTTTATCTCATTCCATCAAAATAATAACCCGATTACACAAGTTCATGCATGTGTCCCGAAATGCAAAATGAACAAAGCAGTATAGTGATGAATTTTTAGAGGTCATCCAGTAGATGTTTTCATTACAAAATGAAGCCAAATTCCTATAGCAAAAAGTGATTCTTTTCCAAAATTACTAAGGAAATTACTCTAAATTATGTCAGCTTCGTTTCATCTTTTTTTCTAGTTTTAGTTCATGCTGTATCATTACACTAATTCAAACACAGCCACAGAGGAGAATTTATCCATTTATTCTTCAAAAGTAATTACATAAAACATTTTAGAAACATCATAAATCACAACTCTACAACTCAGACAAGACAGTTTACCTAAATCTAGAGAAGTACTCACTTTTTAAGTATTAATTCTTCCTTATTTAAATATGTTTTCCAAATCAGGACTATAAATTATTTTTGCCTTTAGTCTCTAGAATCATAGACACACAAATCAGTTCAAGAATGATATTAGAAATGACTATAACTAAATAGTAGACATTATAAAAGGAGATTTTAATTAAAAAGTCTTAGTTGTTCTCTTTAGCTTTTGACATCTATACCTTTAGTATAACGTCAAACACAAAGAAACCTATATACATGTAGGAGAGGTGAGATCAATGTTTTTCAAGAACATTGAGTGCCTTCCCTTTTCTAAAATAAAACTAGTGGGTTCCCCTGTGCTTATAAACAGCCAAATTCCCAATTAGAAATAGAGGTTCCCCAAACAAATATTAGCGACTCGTTAAATGTCTCACGTTGAATTATTTTCAGGAGTATCCTGTAATTATTGTTCTCGAGAAGAGAATTCTGAAACAGGTCAATCCCCAGCAGTCACCTGAGTATGATGGGAGTACTAGAATCTTGCTCCATCTCTGAAAAATAGAGTCTCAGGGACACATGAACACACCAGGGGACAGGAGGTTTAAATGTGACTTTAGAAATTTCCCTTCTTAAGCTTCCTGATCCTCCTGTATCCTCATCTCAATGACAGGAACAGTTTACTTTCTGTCTATGTAACCTAGGGCACAGCCAGGAAATAATGATTTAGGACTTTAGATTTAAAACATAATAGTGTTTTTTCCCTCATTCCTCATTTTACTCAACACCCCTGCAGAGTTGATACAAGTACTGACCTCCTTTGAAGTCAGCTGGCTTCGTCTTTGATGGAGTATAAAGCAATGGGAGACACTGACTGCAGTTTTGAGGCATCTCAATTCTCATCACAAATGATTCCATGTATTTGTCATTAAATCCATGGTGTGAGTAAATCCTTGGGAGAACTGCCAAGCAGTTAAAATGGGCAGCTATCACCTATGCATATATGTTCTACCAGAACAGAAAGGAAAGCATTAACCTGTTTTTAAAGCTATTTGTCTCATATTCTACCTCAGCTATTTTTATTTGCAAGAGATTCTGTAGCAAATTTTTATGACCTGGTTCACAAAAAAATGTGTTAAGGATACACTAGACACCACATAATTTTAGGGCCGTGAACAATGGTATGCTTCTTTGTTTGTGTAATAGAACAGACCAGTAACTGTGGGTGAACATTGTTAGTGTTGGTTTGGAATATGCTTTGCTCTTATCAATAGTATTATTCTACCCAGTTAAAATCTGAGAAAATTACAGATAGAAGGAAAAGGGTGAAGAATTTGACTGTGGAACTTCTATCCACATATGTGGCATTTCTACTGAGCATCATCCTTTAGATATCATGTCATCTAAAGCACATGGAAAAGCTGTACTTCTCTGCCCCCTCTTTTAACCGTGAATTGTTTGTTGTTTAGTTGTGTGTGGGGGGGTGCGCTTGTGCTCATAGTGGAGGCCAGAGGTTGATGTCAAATATCTCCCCCTGCTACTGTTCACCGTGTTCTGCAATAAGGTCTCGCTCACTGATTCTGAAGCTCACTTATTTGGCAATACAAGCTGTCAAGCAAACCAGTGTAACTGTCTTGCGCCTCTCACTCCAAAGGCCTTTGATGTCCACTTTGCCATGAAGGGATGCTGGGATCCAAACGCGGGACTTTATGTAGACTCAGCAAGCATTTTATCAACTGACCCGCTGCCTCAGACCCTGGGGTGTGTTTTGTCCAATACTATTTTGAACAGAGGGACTATGCAAAGTCTTTTAATTACTTAAGCAGTCTTCCCACTCTTCTTTGGCAGCATCATGGAAGCATATGCACTGTATAGAAACAAGTTGGAACGCAGAGGGAGCATGTGGCACACAGCTGTGAGCACAGCCCAAGGATGCTGCAGAGGACTCGTCTGATCAAAAGTTTAACTTTTGAGTTGTAAGATGGCAGAGTGCAGGCAGAAAACACTCTCCCACACAACCGAAAGAAAATTTTAACCCATGATTTCAAAATGAGGTGGAGACCGTGGAGAATCACAGTAAACAATAGAAACTGAAAGATTAGATAAAGTACAGAAACACTGATATTACATTTAGAAAAGAAACCAAAAGCTCGGAGATAGAGCTGAATGAACAGCAGAGAACAGAGAAGAATCCCTCAGTCAATGGGTCCAAAAATAATAAGAAAAGGAAAATTGCAGAAGATGAGACAAAAGTTAAAATGAAATTATGGGCAGCAGAGTGACAAGCTCTGTGAAGCAGGGGCCAGAAACCTCCACCCAGCACCAGCAAGCAGTATGCTTGAACAAGGCTGGAAAGACTGGAAAACTCATATGATCTCGTCTTCAAACTCCAAATCACCCCCTTACTTCCACTAAGAAGAGCCACGGACCCAGTGAAACAGAGAACAGTGTGAACACCCTCAGAGGCTGAAAGCACTGAAACTCAATGAAGCATAGGTACTCAAACCAAACCCACAGACGCTGGTATATAAGGGACTTGAGTCCTGGTAAGATGAAATTCTTCAATCACAAAGGAAATACGAACTTGAGTGGGACCACGTCAATAGCTTGGATAATGAAATCTAGCTATTTTAATCCAGAATATGTATGTAAAGGGCAGTAACAGGCCGGGTGGGAACTGGGCTGAGACAATACATCATGCTGAGGCCTGAGAAAGTCTTAAGGAAGGGTTGGCATACACTGACAGCCAACCATAAATTCTGCAGGGAACTGAGATAATGCACATCTAGTATTAACTAATCTTACCAAGCAGGTTTTAACTGGACACACAAGCAGTTTCCTCCCAATAAACTTTGAGACAATTCTAGAAAGTAAGTAACATTCACTGGAGAAAAAAAAGAGAAATTGATTGAGCTTTAAATCTCTTTATCTTTACTATACTTTGCCTTTTTTGTTTGTTTTCTCAACTTTGGTCTTGTGAAATTTTATTTTTATTTTATTTATCCTATTTTAATTTTGTATCTCTTGATTGTCATGATTTTTATTTGTTTCTTTGTCAATTCTATTGAGTTTTCTCTATTAATACTCCTACCTACAAATGAGACATATTTCCACATTTTCTTCTCTTTCTATGTCTTAACTATATTTTTCTGTTTTTAAACATTTTCAAACTCCTGTAACCCTGACATATCCCTTTCCTTACCTATAAACATTCCCCATCTTCCTTTTCTCTGTTTCTCCAATCCAAACCATAGTCTAACTCAGTTTATTTTCTTTCCATTCGTACATTTAGTAGTCAGTATTTTTGTAAACACTGGATAATACTTATTCTTTTCTCCACCCCAAATTTATTTGAGTTTAAAGAGAAATAATTTTTAGTGATCAATATTGTATTTCATAGTGAACCTATGAAATATACATCACTTTGTAATTCAAATATTATAAATGCAAACCATCCTGGCGGTGGTAGCCACTGGACCAAAAATATATTGAAAGCTGCAAGAGAGCAACAGAGAGTCACATATGAAGACGAACCAACAACTACATAGCATAATTGTCAGTAGAAACCCTAAATGCCAGGAGGGCATATTCCAAGCCCTGAAGGATGAAAGCCTCTACCTCATATTACTACAGCTAGCAAATGAATAAAAGAAAATAGTTTCATAATAAACACCAACAAAAGGAATCCTTAACTAAACTAGCATAACAGAAGGAGTCCAACACACTGAAATGAAGGATAAACATATCAACAGGTTACAAGAGAGGAAAAAATGACCTACAGCAGTAATAAAGAAAAGAGATATTGAGAAAGGAAAAAAGTTTCACAACAAAACGAAAGGGTTCCACACACATCTTAGCAACAATTCTGTCAATTACCTTTGTATCCTCACTAAAATATTCAGACTATATGAAAACAGGACTCATCAACTTGTTGACTGCCACAAATGCACCTCACAAGCAAAGACAAACATCTCTAAGCAAATGAAATTCAAATAACTAAAACCAGGATTACAGGATCAAACTGTGTTACTTCCAAGTATGTACACCCCAAAGTCTCTAAGTCAACATATCTTATCAACTGTTGCATGATGGAGGAGAGTTGTCTGTCTTTGTTAATTTCATTGGTTAATTAATAAAGAAAACTGCCTTGGCCCTTTAAGAGAACAGAAAATTAGGTAGGCGGAATAGACAGAACAGAATTCTGGGAGAGTTGGGGAGACGCTTCAGGCAGTCGCCATAGTGAGTCTCCATGATTCTCCTCTCCGAGATGGACACAGGTTAAGATCTCTCCTGGTAAGCCACACCTCGTGGTGCTACACGGAATACTAAATATGGGTTAAAGAAAGATGTGAGAATTAGCCAATAAGAGGCTGAAACTATGGGCCAGGCAGTGTTTAAAAGAATACAGTTTCCGTGTAATTATTTTGGGCAAAGCTAGCCGGGTGGCGGAACACAGCCCGCCGCTACTCCTTCTACCGTTGCATGAGTTTATTGTAGTGCTATTCACAATAACTCAGTCAAAAGCAACTTTCATTAGGATTATTCTATTAATTTTTATTCATTTATACTCTTTTATGGTTAGAATCCTTAAAATCATATCCCTGTATAACATATATGTGAATGAATTCTATTCTTTGGGTGAAAGAACACCAAAGGAGAGAGAAGGAGTTACATCTTCGCAGGACCTTTAGGGAGATTTCCTTTAAAGGATTTGTTTTGAAACTGGCTGCTTGGTACGGTTGATTCATAATATGAGAAGATCTGGAGTACAGAAGAGAATCGTGGCAGAAATGTGTAGATGATTGTTTTCCTGTGTTGCCACACACACACACACACACACACACACACACACACACACATCTCATAGCAAGAGACTTCATTCTATTAAATTCTGTTTCGATTAGAAATACAATCCAAATCCTAAGAGGAGAATGCTGGATACCAGAGTTATGAAACCCTCAGAGGACTTGGCAGATTCCTGCTAACTGTAGACAGACATCATAGTTCCCTTTTAAATGGGTAAATTTGGTTTTTCTCCTTAATTTTCCTTCTAATTTTTAGCTGTGTGCTCCTAAGTAAAAATTTAATATTACGGGTTGAAGTGGAAAAGTAAAATTTACATTTCATACTGGAGGGTGAGGAATTTTAACCTACTGTTCATAGCCCCTTAGAAAGATGGTTGAAGACATGGCTTACTCATAGCATGTTGACTATCTGAAGAATGAATTATTATATCCTTGTCAAATTTTAAATATCATGCTGTTAAAACTATTAGTCACAGAGGGGGCTGTTTGACAGTAGTGTCACAGAAAATCTCTGGTCTCTACTAACAGGCAGACCCTGTAACTTAATATCAGGGTTCTACAGAGTTCTACCTACCACTGACAGTCTCTGGCTCAGTGCCGGGGACCGCTTCAAGTTTCCTTGGAATGCTGGCAGGACTTTGTCAGCCTTAGTCTACTTGCTGTTCTAGCCAGCTGAGGAGGCCTTGTGTCTTTCTCCCTCCCGTAATCTCCCAGCAAAGGTTTAGAAGAAAGTCTAAAGAAATAAAAAAAAAAGCTATCATTTCAAGCCAGGAAGAGTTTTATATATATATATATATATATATCCAAGAATTGAGAGTGGAGATCTAGACTAGAAGGTAAAAAAAAAAAATAAAAATGGTCCAAAGAATTTCTTTTTAAAAGGCGTTTGCTTTTTTAAGCCTTAAAAATAAGATTAGAGGCTGGCTTAGATGAGCCCAACTGTGATTAAAAAATAAACCTTTTATAGTTGTCAAGATTTACTCCCCCTTTTTTGTTCTTTGACTTTTTCTGGCAGGGAAAGGGGCGATCTTTACCTAATCAGAGAAAAGTGAGAAGACTCACTGAGGTAGCAGAAGCTTCACGTGGGTGAAGGTCAGGCCAATTTTCACCCAAGCAAACGCTGCTTCATCACTAGGCCGACAAAGATCGGGATCCTTCTTTTCTTGATCCTTTTGTGCTTTCCGCTATTACTTTTACAGATCTAACAAAAAAAAAAAAAAAAAAACCCAGAGATTTTTTTTTCATCCAAAAGTTCTATTTATTTTAAAAATCCTTCAAATTTCATGTCTCAATGGTGTAGCGACTTAAGGAAGATTTAAAACCCATAGGTTTAGGCTACACAGCAAAGGTAACTAAGAACTAACACTGAACGCCGTGGATTTTTTTTTTTTTTTTTTTTTAGAACTGAGCCATTTGTTTAAGCCTGGACTGTAGTCCAGTTCCAGTAATATAGCCACTTTTTACTTCCAAGGTTTCTGTCTACTGTATCTTCAAAACATTTCCCTTGTTGATAAAACATTGGGTTACAAATTGGACGCTATTACACTTGGCAGCTTGGAAAAAGGACTGGCTGAGAAGCCAAGACCATAAAAGAAAATACTCATCCTAGCAATGTGTGGTATCCAAAATAGATGTATCTTATATGATTTTAGTTTTAAATATCAGCAGGATTTTTATTTATAAGATGCACTAATGCACCATTTCCTGGCCATGACAGTTTGGCTCCATGTTTTCTTATCTAAGCAACTCTAAATTATCCTTGCATGCTTGCTCATTTTCATTCTCTTCCCTGTGAGTCTTCTTTTCTCATGTCTTTACTTGCCAGTTATTTCTTTTTCTCTTGTCGCTTTTATATGTCACTAAAGCCCAGGATAGGAGTCAGTAGTTCTCTGATCGAGGAATCTATCTGAACACTTTACTCCTAAAACAGACTTGAATTCTTAATGCTAAAAATTACATAGTTAACACTAAAGATGTTAAGGAATTCGTAAAGATTCCCTAAACACTAGCAACCTAAGTTGTTTAGTAATTATGAAGATATTAGCATCTCTATCTCAGTTATTTATGACAACATGCACAGATGACCTAGTTTTTAACTTTAAATTTTATTATTATTGTTTTTAATTATGTGTTTATGTGTGAGTGTGTGCATATGAGTACGGTATCATTAGAGGCCAAAAGCATCAAATCCTCTGGAGTCTTGCATTGTGGGAGCTGGGAACTGACCCTGGGCTCTCTGCAAGCATAATATGTTCACTATTTGGCTCTGCCTGCATTTATCTCTGCATGTCAGAAGAGGCCTCCAGATTTCATTACAGATGGTTGGGAGCCAGAGTGTGGTTGCTAGGAATTGAACTCAGCATGACTGGAAGAGCAGCCAGTGCTCTTAACCTCTGAGTCATCTTTCCTGGCCCAGAACATGTACTCTTAACCCGTGAGCCATCCCTGCTACCTTGGTTTTGTTACTTATGGAAAAGAGGACATTGTATAAATCAGTGAATTTTTACTACTTGAACTAATGACAAAGATATGTGAGGCTGCCCCCACCAACATTTGTCATCTCACTATAAGACTCCAGAAAATGCCATTTTACCTAAGCTGATTCATATTATTTTCTTTGTTTAAAAATATAGGGGTTAAAATACCAGTTTTTCCTTCATTTTGAGATTCATTTTCTAGCCATCCTTTTCCATCAGTGAACATCACTATGCATGTTTCTCATTCTTTAGGTATCCAGTTATTTTTAAGTGGTGTAACTTAAAACCATAACATTTACGTCTACTGTTATTTAAAAGACCAACAGCTTCCCATTTTTATCAAAGTCAGCATTTTGGGCTGAATGTTAGCACAGCTCTCAGAAAATGGTGGCGTGCAATTTCATGTCAGCTGCACTGAGCAACAGAGTTCTTTAATGTGCTTAGCCAGTGTTTGTATGCTTGGCTCACCAGCCCTTGGATGGTCTGTCTCTTTTAAGGACGGTAGAGAGTTAAAAGCAGCAAACATGCTATGACAGGGCTGTTCCTGTTGAGGACATTCATTTTCTTGAGTGGATCAGTTCACAATTACTTCAGGGCAGTCATATAGGCCATTTTACTTGGTCATTAATTAAGCAATAAGACATGACAGGCAATATATTTCTGGGCCATTTAACATATCTCTTGAGGGATTTTTTAAAGCAGGAGGCTAAAGGTCAAGTGACTTTAACCACTTGAGAAGTTCACTGCCAGGGTTTTTTTTATACTACAAAAACGTGAATATAAATGATTGAAAACAAGACAAATATAGGGATTGTTTTCAATGTACGGTACCAAAAATTAGCATAATAAGTCAAATAATTTATAAATAGGTATATGAAGTATTTTATACTTGTACTTTGTGTTACTGTTAGGTAAACTAATTTTCTTATTAATTTTGTGAAATGCTTATTATCTCCATTATACAGTATAAACACAAGGGCCTCAGGGAAGTTCTGTTACACTTTTGCACTATGATTGTGGATTACAAGTTATTGACTTAAAGCATTGTTCTCAACCAATTTCCACATTCTTTTGATGAAAGCAAATAATGTCTTAGAAAACATGCTTGTCTCAGCAACTAATTATTTCTTCTGATGTCATGATTCCTTTTATTAAATTCTAAAAAATTAATAACATTGTTTACTAAGTCAATAGTTAATGACATATATAAAATGATCATAATAGCTGAAGGATATAGTTCAATGGCAGAGTGCTTGACCAAAATGCTTGAGTCATAAATTCAGTTCCTGGAAATGGCAAAAATTATTCAAATTATATACATAAATAAATAAATTGTAGATAAAGTTGGCAAACTACTTAAAGGAACTTTTGTGCTTTGCTAGAAGATGCATAAGATTCTTCTAGCATCTAAATACACATGCTGAGGGTATTTCTTCTGTCTCTTTTGACCCACATATCAGTTACCCATTTTGCCTCCTTAATTCCCTTCTCCTGTTCTCTCTCCATTCTCTTTATTGTTGACCGATGTTTCTGTTCCACTTGGTCCTGCAGTCATTCAGTCCCAAAGAAATACACAGAGGTCTACATTTATTATAAACTGATTGAACTATTAGCTCAGGCTTCTTATATTAGCCCATAAATCGTGTCTGTGTTAGCCACATGGCTTGTACCTTTTTCGACCAAGGCAGTCAAATCTTGCTTGCTCTGTGTCTGGCTTCCTCTGTGTCTGGGTGATGACTGCAGACTGAGCTTTTCTCTTCCCAGAATCCTCGTCGGCTTGCCTCTACTCCCTGCCTGGCTACTGGGCAATCATTTATTTAAAATACAAGTGACAGGGTACAGACCATTGTCCCACAGCACTTTGTTGGTATTTTATTATGAAAATAATTCTTGAGCCAGTAAGACGGATCAGTCGTTAAAGGTATTTGCCACCAAACTTGTTCACATTTGTCAATACCTGGGAACCAGAGAGTGGAAGGGCACAGCTAACTTTTGCAAGTTGTCATGTGTATGCACATACATACTAAATAAATAAAGTAATTTTTAGTGAAAAGAAATGAGAATTCTCATCCTTTTATAGCTATTTGGACAATTTCCCCTAAATTATGATACTCTGAATGCTTTCTACTTGACCCCCAACTTTCTTGAGTTTTCTGTGTATTCTCACCATTTTCTTCTTATTGTTACTAAAAACATTATTATAAACAGATAACCAATTTAAATTCATAATACACATTCATATCATGAATACACACACATGTGATCAATAAACATTGTTCAGCTGTATAAACTGATGAACGGAGTGCATAAAATCAAAAATTTCAAAAATCTCACACCATATCCAAATATTCTTCAATATATCTCTTTATGATAAGCAACTCTTTATGTTATACATATGATATATAACATAATATATATTATATATATATACATATATATATATAATCTATCTTACGAAATAGCAGCTTTCTCTACTGCTTTTTCAAGCGGTCTTAGTATTAGTTACCCCTCCCCCACTCCCTCATTTTTACCCACCCATCTTCCTACTTAAGCCTTCTTAGCAATTGTCCTTCTTCCTGCATGTCACCTGTGTTCTATTCTCACTTCTCCCTAGGACCTTTCTTTTCCCTCCCACCAATGGTCCCTCTATAATTTTCTGGATTCTACAGGTACTCCAAAGTTAAACATGAAAAGACTGCTTGCTACCATTGAAGCACATGTTCATCCATGTTCATATGTGCCCTATTCACATGGGCCATGGAAGAAGGCTAGGTATCCATCAGCTGATGAAAAGATAAAGAAAATATGGCACCTATGTACAATGGAATTTGATTTGGCTGCAATGAAAAAATGAAATTATGAAAATTACACCTAAATGGATGGAACTGGAAAAAAATGTGCTTATTGTCCTCACTCAGACCAAAATCCAGAATAGCCAACATTACATATTCTCACCTGCCTAGTTTTAGTTATAACATTCTGAGCCTCACTTCCCTTTAAATATACATGAACTATAGACTAGATTTTATTATTTTGCTTTTACTGAAAGTTTCTTCTATCAGCCAGTAGCACTTATGTTATTTTCATGTGTAATTACTACATTAACTAATTTATTTAATATTTATCAAAGATTTACTGAGTCTCCTTTTTTCTCAGTGTCAAGGTTGGAGTTTTATTATGTCAAATGCATCTTGAGTGGCTTTATAATACTGTGATATCCCCTTCTATATTATTTCTCAGTTGTAGTTCTCCCAAACTCTAAAGTTTGCTATGTGTATATGAGTGTGCATGTATATGTATATAAATGTATGTTTTGTGTGGATATGTCTACATGCTTGCATTTATGGATATGTTATTAGTAGGTTTGTTGGAAAATAGTTGTCATGCAGACGAAGCCATCTTTGGAACAAACTCTTAGAAAAACATCATGAATGATTTCTTGTCTAAGAATAACATCCATGTTTATTGCTTGACCTCAGGAACCTGGTAATGCATATCTTACCCTTTAAACCTGTGCTGGTTTTACTGAAAAAATAAATTAAGGATATATTACATTCTTAAATATTATTTTATTTTCGCTAACTACATGTGGGAGATGATAGGTGTTTGCACATGCTCCATGGCAGACATGTGAAGATCAAAGGACAACTTTTGGAAGTTGGTTCTCTTTCCACTGTGTGGTTCCCAGGCATTAGACTCAGGGTTTCAGTTTTGTTGACAGGTACCTCTCCCCATGGAGCAATCTTGCTGATCTCTCTTTTGAGTTTTGAGAGAATATTTTGATTTGAAATACTGTGTGAGGAGCAGCCATTTCTTCAAGACATACAGAGAGGAGGTACTCACTGCAGGAAGTGCAGGCCTAACTTCCCATGGCTGAATGGTGGCTTCTGAAAGAGGTCAGCCTAAGGAGGAGAACCGAGAGGCTGCGCTAGGACACCACCATCTCTGGTTGTTCCCTGGGCTTGAGGATCCACTTTACTCCGGATACAGGTGTTATTATTACTCACCAACTAACAGTGATTTCATGCATAATTTTTCTTTAAACGAGCTGAACTTTAACATCTTATTTCATTTTTTTGCCACTTGTGACTAAAATATTAGTGATAAGAAACCTGTAAGAGCTTCTGGAATTGACATAAGTCACAAGTCTCAAATTACCCTCTCAAAAAGCTGGTATATGAAAAGTTGATCCAGTATATTTATATTCTGCTTGAAGTAAATTATAAAACTGAAAGTTTGTTAGAGTGAGTGATTTTTGTTTTAAATCTCTGCCCATATTTACAACCATTTACAGCTTGGATTAAGTCCTAAAAATATATATTTAAGCTGGTGGATGAGGAGGTATTTCCAAAATTCATTACTTTTCTATTCCTGGCTATACTTCCAGCAAGTAAAATATAAATTACCATAAATACATTGAGCCTAGATTAAGTACAGCTCTTTAAATATAAATTTATAAAAAAGAAGACTTCTAGTAGCTTCCACAGAATCATTTTGTTAAGATGGATGGGTCGGATGTCTATCACACACACACCCTTTTGCTGTTGAAGAAGACTACCAACTGTATAATTATGATATCACATAAAAAAATCACTTAATAAAATTTTCTTGTGAAAACTTCAGGCAAAATAGTGTCCTGGTGATGAACTGTGAGTGTTTCTCCTTGCTTGAATGGAGATTTATGAAGACCATGCATTTTAAGGTCCAATATTGAGACCGAACGTCAAGAGCCATTTTGCTAATACTTTTATGGCCATTTGAGGTCTGCAAAAATATTAAGCTTTTATCCTTAGAATGCCTTTTTAGGCCATTGCCAAGAAGGGCCGATCCACTCTATTACTGCAGATGGCTCTCTCTAATATACCAATAGTTATTAAAGGCTCAAATCATGGGTTCTTCGACTTTCCCCCTCCGTTTTCCCTTTTTTTATTTATAAAAGGCTTCTATATAAATTACTGTACATGCACAAAAAGACCCCATTTAGAAAATAGTTTCTGAATCCCCATTCTGTACAGTAATGGTCCATGCAACTGTATTAAGTCAGTTCCTTTAATGGGGAGAGTGCCTTTTTAGTTGGTGAGAAATCTGCTCCTGCTGAGATTTGAACCAGGAACCCTTAGATCTAAGAGCATTTGCCTTACTCTTCAGATAAAGTGAAATCTTCTTAGAAGGGGTGGGGGTAAGGTGGGATGGGGGTTTTCTTTGACTTTGGAGCTCTATCTTTGACGATTTTAGTCTTTCTGAATTTTTTTTCTCAGTCTCTTTCCTTCACCATGTGTTTTGTCTGTTCTCATTTTTCTTGTTTGATCATTTGACTGACACAGGCTTTAAAAAATGTGAATATGAGCTTCTGCATCTAAGACTAGCAGTACTCTTAAAAAGCTGTAAATACAATTCAAGCCTCACGGTTGAGCTTGAGACTCTCTAATATTCTTCTATGGGCAAGAGTCTGTGAATCTTAGTTATTTGTCTCAGGCATGATTTTCTCTCCGTGGGAGAAAAGAAGATCATCTTGTGGTCTCATGAATGACTGATAATATTTACTCCTTCAGTAGGGCTTCTAGAACCATCTCAAAAACACATGTGTCAGCAGAAGAAAAACTTACTGCCCTTTATGTTGCTGGCGTTGCATCCAACTAGTGGGTGAATTTCAATGAACTTCTGGTACAACTTCCATCACTTTTTACAAACCCCATAATATTCCCTAAGGTCTAGCACATGTATAGTTGATTATGAGATGAACCTGTCTTATTTTTGTTTTGTTTGGGACAGGATCTTGGATAGCCCAGGTTAGCCTTGAAATCTTTATGCAGCTGAGAATGACATTGAACTTCTGATCCTCCCCCCCCCACCGTCTCAGCAACCTGTATATTGTATTGGGGTTTTAGCAGTATGCCATCACACTTGATTTTAGTTTCCAATTAGATTTGTTCTAAGTGGTGAGGAAAGCTGAGTGTTGGGATTCTAAAGCACTGGACAAATGAGGAAGCAGGATGTGATATTCCAAACACCAACGCGACTTTCCTCTCTTTATGTCCTGTGAGCTGTCCTTGTTTCAGCAAAACACTCTAAAACTCTCAGCCCGTCAGGTGCTTTGTGGAGCATGTAAAGATTCCCTTGCATAGGAGAAACTGTTGACATATGGGTGAGTTTAGATAATTTAAATACTCCAACTGGAAATACATGTATAGCCAAAAGGTTTTCCACACAAGAAGAGAACTTAGTAGCACATATTCTTTCCTTGTTGCAATGTCACCCCTAATTGTTCACTTGTCGCTCCCTGAAGTCAAACTGCAAACACATAGACAGAGACTTGGTACTTTATGTGAGATCAGAATGTTATGAACTCTTGCTTGATAGGGTCTTTAAAAAAAAACAGGAAATTTAAGTTCTTCCTTGGATGATGAACGATACTCTGCTAAATAGTTAAGTAACCTAATTGTCCTAAAATTATGTCATCGGCAATAGCTAGATCCTTGAAGATGAAAGATGACATGAAATTATATTGGAGAATTTTCACATCCAAAGGCAATGAAATATTTCTACTACAATAGGAAACAAAATTTTCAAAATAGATACTCTTTTCATTATTGTTCCATGTTCTGTTTAGTGTCAGATCAATTGTATGGGTGTATGACCATAAGACAGTGAAATGGACATATGCAAGCCAATTTATAATTGAGACATGTGCTGTCCAAATTTCTAGTTCCTGATTAGCTTTTACACACTATAAAATGCTAAAAACATTTTTTTTTCTTCATGGAATGAATGATTTCTTTTTTTCAGTTTTAGGGACAAAGAAAAAATTTGGGTAAGCCTTCATCAAATGACTTACCCATTCTAAACTGTTTCTGCTAGTGTTAGACTCTCCTTATCAACCCCCAAAAAGCAAGATAAGAATACTCTGTGGCCACTTCCGTGTGTCACTGGGACATGGGTCTTGAGAAACTGAAGGGCAATGGGTACAAAAAAAAAGAGTTAAAATAAATATCAATAAAATTATGCAAGAGTGTACAAAGGGAGCATTCTACATTTCAGATTCCCTACTTCCTGGGAAAGAAAGCCTGCAGCTATTTGAAACAACTCACAAGCAATGCAGTTGAGTTTGGCTGTTTTTCTGTTCTTCTGCCCTCCTGTTAGGTTGTGTAAACACCAGTGCATCTCTCTCCAGGTAGTGATTATTGTTTCCCTAAATATGACTCTCTGTATTCAAGATCTTTTCTTTCCTCCTTAAATTTTTCATTAAAGAAGCAGAACGATTAGCTAACATGTTCTAGAGAAAGATAAGAAGACAAATTGCAATTTGAAGGAACATGAATGAGTGTCCTCTTCTGTGTAATTGCGCTGTCATCTCCAGAAATATAACTGACACCATGAAGAGGAAAAAACAACAGGGTGCCAGGAGCATGGGCTGTGTCTTCACCATTCCACCTTCACTGCCACGTTTGGTTTTTTTCCCATTTGTTGAATAAAATTTTTCCATTTGCTGAATGTAATCTGAAGCAAGTACTATAACTTTCTCAAGCCATTTTCTGATATACATTCTGCAGCTCATTTTGGTGGAAATAAGTTCTCATGAGTAGTATGCAATCATCCTGTCCGGGGTAAAATTAAAACTAACTTGATTTTCACCTAAGATCAAAGTTGTTCTCTTTAGACTAATTGGGGCCTGAGACAGGGAGACTGGTATGACTGCTGTGTGCCTTTTGCAAGGGAGGCATGAAGGAACATTTATCCACCCTTGATAGGGTAGCAGTGATAGATCAAATATACAATTCTTTCTAAGTCAAGCATAGTGAGCCAGTGAATTTATTAGGGTCATTAACAGTAGTATGAGTGAAGGGTCACTGACAGGAGTATGATGACTTAAAAGTAGCTTCCTCGTAAGAAAAAAAACATTCCCTAGTGCAGAATGAGTGATGACTCAGTAAAGCTGCTCCAGGGAGCTCTCAGAAAAGCTCCCAAGCAGATCCCTACACTGAAGACTCTCTCCTACCCAGCAATGTATTCATGGCTTTTATAGCCTTGAAGAGAAGGCTGAAAAATCATCTGTCTCTTAATTTTCTAAGTTTTGTGAGCCTTCTGAGCCTCAAAAGTTTCCATTAACTTCTTTGGTTTTGTGAGTCTCTCTCCCACTTCCAGGAAGTGGTGTTTCAACCCTTCTCATTGACCACTTCTCCCCTCCTCTATCTGCTTCCCTGTTCTAATCTTCTCATAATCAAAGTGAGAATAATGAAAAGTTAGATAAACCAATTCTCTACTGAGTCATCAATTTGTTCCAGGGATGTTGTTCTTAGAAAACACATTCGAAATTCCCAAATTAGTTATTTTTTTTCTATTGTTGCGCTAAAATATGCTCTGATATCATGGCTGAGGCAATTACATAAGGAACAGTATATTTAGTTGTATTCTTCTTGGGGATAAGAGGCCATGATGTCAGGGAGACATGGTAGCAGTTAGCAGGAAGCTGAGAGTTCACATTCTTTAAATGCAAGCATGAAGCAGAAAAAGCAAAATCAGTGAGGAGTGCGACTTAAAACTCGCAAATCTCACCTCCAGTGCGGCACTTCCTCCCCCAAAGCCAAGCCTCCGAAACTTCCCCAAGCACCACCACCAACTGGGGAACCAGATATTCAATAATGTGAGGCTAATGGGTGCCCTATCGCATTCAAACCACCACCATTTCTATTCCGATTTTGCCAGATGTTTTTTTCCTGGATGATTTGTAGACATGCCTGCTGAGCCTTCCCAAAGTGGTGACGTCATGGGCTGAGAGGGGCTTTGCATTTGACTAGCTTCTTGAAACCTCAACATATGGGATTGCTCCTCATAGAGATCTCCCAGATGAACTCTTAAACATTCTAAGAATTTCCTTTGGCTGGTGTCCTTTGCCAGCTGGCTTGTAGGCAGCTTTTCCCACATGGTCCGCACTTGATCTATAGCTGTTATGTCATGCTTCATCTCTCTTCCCTCATGCTAGTTCCACACCTCTTACCATAGCTTTGGATTTCTTTTATACATATAATATATACATATATGTATATATTATATGCATGTATGTATAATATGTATAACGGTTTTGTTTTAATGAATCTGTGTGCACCACAGGAATGTTTGGTGCCTCTAGAAAACAGAAGAATGTGTCATATGCCCTGGAACTGTAGTTGCAGACAGTGGTAGTAGGTACTGGGTATTAAACCTGCGTCCTTTACGAGAACAAGTACTTTTAACTGCTGAACCATTTTCTTCAGCATCTAACCTCTGATTTCTGAGGTGAAAGTTAAAAATACCATATTCTAGAAGACATAGGTAGGTAACATTAAGTGGCTGCTTTGCATTCCTTCTAGCCATAACTTCCTTCTGGGAAAGGCAGGCCCTGCATGAAGGTACACAATATCAAGCAATATCTCTTCCATATTTTATTATTTTATTTTATCTTATTTTCTTCTCTTTTTCTCTCCCTCTCCCTCCCTTCCTCCATCACTTCTTTCATCTCTCTTTTTTTTTTGTTTGTTTGTTTTGAAACAGGGTCTCATGTAGCCACTGCTGGCCTAGAATTCACCCATCCGGCCAAGAATAACAACCTTGAATTTTTGATCCTTCCGTCTCTACCCCTAAATTCAAGTATTATATGTATATGTTACTCTGCGGCCCCCCCTTTTTCGTGAGGCTAACACTGGATCTTGTTGTCATCCATAATACCTTTGCAGTCACCGTCGTCATGACACAGTCTCTTTAAAATGCTCTTACTAGATAAATTTGTTGTTTTGCAATTTCACACTTGTACATGATGTATTCTGACCTAGTTCTTGAGTGCTGGGATTATAGGCACATATCACCCAAACTGCTTATATATTTTCAAGTTTCTTGTGTTGGTTCTTGCCTATTTAGTTCACTTTAATTACACATTATTTTTGTGATTTTTTTTTTGTTTGTTTTTTCAGAAAGGATTTCTCTGTATAACTCTGGCTGTCTTGGAACTCATTCTGTAGATCAGGCTGGCCTTGAAATCAGAGATCCACCTGAATCTGCCTCCCAAGTGCTAGGATGTTTTTTAAAAAATAACACAAGAACTAATGGGTACCATCAAGGTATCTTGAAACACATGTATATTTCTACTTTATTCACACCCAGTTATTTTTCTTATAATTCTCTGTGTTTTGCTCCTCTTCCTTCCACTTATCCAACTCTCTCCCTCCTCCTCCCCCACCTCTTTCCATCAAGTTCAGTTTGTGCTGGACAAATGTTTTTAGGTATGTGGCTATCCCCCTAAAACCAGGTCAATCTACCAGGAGTCATGCACTTACAGAAACCAGCTTTTTCTCAACACCCATTACTTGTTGCTAAGGGTGAGATTTGTGACTCCCTGCTCCTTGCTGGGATTTGAGTTTCCACAGGTCTTGTTCAAGCTCTGCATTCATATGTGCGGTTGCCCTGTTGTGTCTGGAAAATGTTTTATTTTTAGGCATTTGCAGTCCCTGGGTCTTATAATCTTTCCATCCTCTCTTCTGCACTGATCCCTAAGCCTTGGGGAGAGATGTGAAATAGATATTCTTTTGAGGCTAAGGACTGTGAAGTCTCTTTCCCTATATACATTGACCAGTTTTGGGTCTCTATGTTAATCATCATCTACTACAAGAAGAAGCTTCTCTGATGAAGGCTGAGAAATGTTTTAATTTATGGTTAGAGTAAACAGTCATTATAAATCAGATCAATAATGTTCACTTAGAATAACAAAAAGTAAACTCTCACCTACAGCCTTACACCTATCTAGATGGTAGGTTCTTACACCCTAAAATAGTGTCAGGTATGAGTTCCATCTTGAGGAGTGGGTCTAATTATATTTACTCAGAAAGTGTTGATCATTTCCATAATATTCTTTCTAATATTGCTCCAGTGGCCATATCTTGGTCATGCCAGCTTTTGTAGCTTGCGGGGTTCATTACTGGGGGAGACTGGTGATTACTTTTTTTCCTCTGTGGTATGCATAGTAACTCCTAGGACAATTAAAGCCGGACAGTGGAGCTAAAGCTTCCAAGCAAACACCAGCATGATCTCTCACTTTCTATTACTCAAGTATATGATGCCTTCATCAATCGAGTCTTATGTTCAAGTTCTGGAGTGTAGCCAAAAGCAATGTAACACTCTAAACTTTTTTTATATAATACATTTCCACAGAACTCTCTCAAAGGCCTTTAGTGCTTAGTTTGGTATTTTCTGATCCCCCTACACAATTAATACTTCCTGTTCTATTAATCCCTCTTTGCCATTTATACTACTTCTACATTTTATCACCATCTATGTCCTCTTAAGAGTTTCCTAATCACCATGGGTGTTCTAAATGAAATATACATATTTAAATATTCAAAACTACCATTCATGTATAAGAGGAAAGATATGACAATTGTTTTTTCTGAGTCTGGGCTATCTCATTCAGAATTATTGTTTCCAGTACCATCCATCTACTTGCAAATAAAATAAATTGATTTTTTCTTTACAAATGAATAATATCCCATTATGTAACTGTGCCACATTTGGTAATTTATGTTGTTTCTGTTTCCTGTATATTATAGATAAAGTTGCTGTAAACACAGATGAGCACATATCTCTGTATGAAAAATAGAGAGCTTCAGGCATGTGGCCAAGAGTGGTGTAAATGATTTGTTCACGTGATAAATCTATGTCTAACTTTTGGAGGAACTGCCACAATGATTTCCATAGTGGCTGCACCAGTTTTCATTCTCACTGGCAGTCAATAAGTTTTCCCTTTTTCTGAATGTGAGATTTATTTTTACAGTAGCATGAGACTTGATTTAGACCTGGAGAACAGGGAGATTATTCTCTATGACTTCAAGATTTGTGCCATTAAATTGTAATTAGGCAAAGTCAGAGAGGAGAAGCTACAGTTCAAAAATAGCTGATGATAGAGAGCCAAGTGGTACTTGGGTTCAGTGGGTTTGATCTTTTGAGAGTCTAAGCACAAGGAGTACTTTTGATATGTAGACGTCTGAACTAACAAAATGGATGTCATTTTAAGCTGCTAAGTGCATGAATGTTTGTTACCTCACAGTAGATATTGAATATAGTCAGAGAAATGGAATCAAGGAACACACTGTCATTTGATACAGGCTTCTTTTAATCAACGAAAATTTAAAGAATGAATATAGCACAGTTTGCCTTTCCAGGCACTTGAAGTACATTTGGGTCGTCTCCAGCTTTGGGTGGTTATACAAAACCTGCCCTCATTTTCAGTGGACAAGGTTTGTGTAAGAAGTAATTTGATTTCTTTTATATACCCACCTAGGAATAGGTATTCTATGTCATATGAGTATGTGTTTTCATTTATAAGTAACAGCTCATCTGCTTTCTCAAGTGCTCACTTGAGTTTTCACTGGCAGTATCCCAGTGAGTGATGTCGGCCTAACTCCTCACGTTAACTATTCTAATAGACATCAAACCTGCACTTTTGCTGACTGTTGACTATAATTTCAAATACAGTTACTGCAAACTTTGAGAGTTCTGCATAAACTGCCATTTTCAAAAACCACAGGACTATCTTTTAAACTGTTCCTTTAAACGGCACACTTTGAATACATGCATGTTTGTAAAGACAGTCATAGTTTTAGATCTCCAAGTGTATAGTGATACTTGGGCCAAAGATCATTGGTTATTTAGTACTTATTGATATTAGTTATAAGCTACGTACTAGGAATCATGCTAAGGACTGCAAGATAGAGGAGTTGTGTGATATGGCCCTACACTTCAGAAGTTCAAGCCCATGGGAAAAGCAGCTACATTATTTATAGCTGCAATGTAGCAGGTAGTGGTCGTGATGTAGGTATATACACAATGCTATTAAGTCACCAGTGAGGAAGCACAGGATTGGACTTGAGAGAGCAGGAAATGGTATGCTGAAATGTGACTTGAGAAGCAGAATGACTGAGGCTGCAGGCTGAACTGAGTGGAGTATTTGCACAAACTAAGCCTCCAGCGCCTGGTTGGAATCAGATTGAATAATGTGAATGGTATTTTCCCTTGACACATTTTATGTGTTTGTACTTCTCCCCCCCCAAAAAATAACTGTGTTACACACACCATTAAGAACAATATGTGACAGGATTTTGTGGATTCCCAGAGGAAAATTTCTTATTCTTACAGGTGTGTTTCCACAGAAGTAAGAAGTTAGGTACCAACCAAAACAGGTGCTTTGAAGTTCTGTTTAAGAGGTTCTAATTAACACGGGCTTCTTATCAAATTATTTGAACTTCAGTGTCTTATGTTTATAGCTGTTTTGTGATTGATTGTTCCTGTTGGTTAGGTTCTTGCTATAAGTCTAACATGGTCTCAAATGTGTGGGCTTTCAAAGTACTAGGAATATGTCTATACCAGTATACGCTTCTTCTTCTCTGTGTGTGTGGAGGAGGTGTGTGTGTGTGTGTGTGTGTGTGTGCACATGCACACCTCACATTCATACACCATGCTAAATGGCTTCTGTAAATTATTTAATCTATCTATCCTATATTGAAAAACAATTTATCAACACTGATGTTAGTAATGCAGTGTGTTTTAATAAAAAGATTATGTTGTTTATATTTTTAGTTCTTCTTATAGCAAAAGGGAGAGCATATGTGGTTTGATATGCACATGAAGAGCAGCTGAGAGGAGATAAATGTTGCCAAAATATAATGGGATGCTCATAAGATGAATCAGAAAAAGATTAGAATTTTTTTAAAAACTACATCCTCATGTGCACTGTCTGGGTCTTAAGGAAAACATTTGGGTATTTTTAGTAGCATTTGATTTAACTTTCAGAAGAGTTTTCACTGGGGTAACAATTGACTTTTGAGGTGTGTAATCAGAGCTCAGCAGGTTGTAATGAAATCGCCTTTGATGTTCTCCAAGGCTGTTTATAAACTCTGCTAGAGATGGCAACCCAATGTCTTCAAGGAAGATTCAGAAACATAGAATGCCTTTTTGTGTGTGTGTCCTATGCATGATAATGTTTTTACTGCTTGAATGTAACCAAGTATCTGTTAGAAATGAAAACAAGACGGTTGATGGATGGGGATGCTATTATTATGCAGGTATTGAGAGCCAGTGTATTTCAGAAGCAGCATTTCTAAATCTGCCTGAAGCAGAGCAGAAGCAGCAATTTGACAGAATTATGAAAGATTTGTGTCTATCAACACCTCCAACATACTAAGTATATTTTGTTTTTATTTTAGCATATATATATATATATATATATATATATATATATATATAGCCAACAGCTTAAGGGTTTTTTTTTTTATGGAAACACCATATTGTAATTGTTGAGAACTCTACTTTTGAAAGCATGAAATAAACCACATAGGGTATTCCCACAGTGGGAAAAGAAGTTATAAACTGTCTTGAATATTGCAATTTACATGATTTGGAGCTTAGGGATCTCTCATTTAGACTTTTTCACCAGATAATCACATTGTTTTCCTGTTTTGCAAACAACGACTTGAATGCAAACAAACTTCAAATAACACACTAAAGCAGTTTCCACAACTAATTAATTTCTACAAAGAGAGGTTTTCACATGCTCTGAATTTGTTTCTTAGGGTTGCTCAAGAAGATAGACTTCATTTGCACAATCAGTCAAATCCAGCGTAACTAGTGAGCAGAGCAGAGCTTGGTGACTTGCATATAAAGATGATGCCTTTGAAGGTAATACTGTGAAAACATGCTCACACTCATGGAAAAGAGGGAATTAGGAAGTGTCAGATGAAAACACTTCATTTTTAAAAAACTAAGACAAGGAGTCTCCTTTTTATAAGCCTATTGATTTAGGATTTTAAATGATAGAGTTATCTGGACTTCAGGCATTTTTTTTTCATTTTACATTTTCAGTTTTTAATTTATTATTAGATGCAGTGTATTTCTTCATATTCTTTCCTTTTACCCAACATCTTCTCTATCCCCCCAACAACCTGATTTCATGGGATTTTCCCCCTCTTATGTAGAAAGAAAAAAAAAGCCACTACAAAACATGGAATCTGATTTATATTAACCAATTTCTCTTAAGCATGGCTCCGCCCTGCAGCATGGCTCATAAGCCAGTGTCATTTCATTAGATAAAACTGGTATTCCCTCTCCTAGCAGCTATCACTGACTAGGACTTTGTTCCCCCTTTCATTCCTTCATGCTGGGATTTTGTTTTGCTTGAGCTTGTGACACCTCATGCATGCTGCCACAATCTCAATGCGTCCTTATGTGGTTTTGCTCTGTTGTGTCTGGGAAGTACTGTTTCCTTAAAAATGGCCCATGACCTCTGTTTTTTTTTTCTTTTTTTTTCCAGTATATTTATTTTTTATTAAAAATTGCCATCTCCTCCCCTCCTCCTCCCCCTTCCCTCCCCTCCCCTCCACCCACACCCCCACTCCCTCCCTCTTGAGGCCAAACAGCCATCAGGGTTCTCTACACTATGTTGAATCCAAGGTCCTCCCAACTCCCCCCAGGTCCAGGAAGGTGAGCAACCAAACTGACAAGGCTCACACAGAGCCCGTCCATGTCGTAGAGACCAAGCCCATCGCCATTGTCCTTGGCTCCTCGGTCAGCCTCCACCATCAGCCACCCTCAGAGAGTCCGATTTGGTCGCATGTTCCATCAGTCCCATTCCAAGTGGACTTGGTGGTCTCCCATTAGTTCTGTCCTGCTGAGACGGCAGGACCTCTGGTTTTTATAATCCTTTCTGGTCCTTCTTCTGCGTAGATCCCAGAACCTTTGGGGATGGGTATGTTGCAGGCTTGTTGCTGCTGCCTGTTGCGCAATTCCCATTTCCCAGGGGGCAGGGCGTGAGAAGATACAGAGGCAACAATACCGTCTCCAAAAGATTCCAATGAAAAAGTTCTTTATTATAAAAGGGTCAGAGATTTTTATGGGGCTAGGGAAGTTAAGCTGCTGCTGGAACACTTTTGATTGATCCTTTTGAAATTGGTAATCACTGCTGGCATGCTGTGATTGGCTAGGAGTGTGTGTCATTAGTTACTGTGCTTTTGGTCCGCTGACCGGTGGTTTTGGCCAGTTTTGCCTATTCATTGTAAGTTTGCATGTACTTGCTTGTCTTTGCACTGTTTCTCTGCCTCATCTTACCCTTTTGTTTTGTTTTTATTGGGAAATCTAATGGGAACTATGGATTTTTATAATCCCACCTCGAGGGGACCGCCCCCAACATTTTTAGCTGTCCCTGTCTTAGGTCGGCCTGCTGCACAGGCTCTTACCTGTCTTTGACTACCAATCCTCGAAAGGTTGGGTCCCCGGGAGGTCACAAGAAGTCAGAAGCAAGGGGAGACTTTTAGAAGAGCCAGGGTTTTAAATGCGCTCCTGTATTTGCACTAACCAAGCATGGACCACCTCCCTTGGAGATTTTGGTCCTGCGTATTTCATGGCCATTAACACCTGGAGTGCTGCCTTGTTTACCTACTGTTGTCAAGTTCTTAGCTGTAGGAAACACTTAAGCAGAAATATTAAAGGCACCACCTTCCCTTCCATAAGGCACCATGCAACAAGTTTAGTAGAGATTTTATGTTATCCCACACGTGGCCAAAGAATGTAGTAGTTAGGGTCAATAGATGGACCTCTGTTGAGTTAAATTGTATTAGATTAACAAACTTTTGATTCCATGGTCCCAATAAGTTATCTCTTAGTTGCTGTCTGTCCAAGGACATGTTAGAAACTGGATATGGAGTTAAGTAAAGGGACAGAAATCAAGGATAACAATTGGCCCTTACCGAATAGTGTAAGGTTTGTATTTCCTCATCTAATAAATCAACTCATTATTGTATGAAAGTGAACATTAATTAATTGCTGTATGCTGAGGGCTACAGATGATTGTTCTATGACTGTGTTTAAGGCATTGGCCATGGCTTCTTTTTGAATAAGAGAGGCTATAATGGCTGCTCCTCCAGCTACTGCAAGCAATTATTCCAAAGTCTCTCTTTATTCTAGTGGAACTCATAGGCTCTCCTTTGTGATAATGGGTAACATTGGAGACAAGCACCCATAAGAATGCAGGAATATGTACCAGAACTTCACAAGAAGTGTCTGTAGGATTACAGCAGGCACCTCACATGCAGAAGCTGTTGTGCAGTTTAAATCTGTTGTACTAACTTTGATTAGTAAAAGGAAGAAGGGGGCTGGACACAGATGGGAAACATTTGTGCAAATTTTGAGGGGACAAATAAAAACTGCTGATGGAGAAGCCTAGCCTGTTCTTTGTATCACCCAAGGAATCCAGGACCTGACTCAGCATTCTCTGTTCTACTATCCCTGATATCTGCACAGCCACAGCCATAGAGATGCCTGACTGAGAGAACATATTTGTGGTTAAGGTAGAACACCCTTCAGAGTACATTCTGGAGACAACTGATTCACAAATGCTAGTCAGTAGGGGTTTAATCTCCAGTTGAGTACCAGTTAGATTTTTTTCAGTATTCCATGCCATAAATACATGGTGTCTTAAGCAACAGGAAACCATCAAATTCTGGAGGGTACCCAGTAGCATTAACAATAGCCTACATATAGGGTTGGTGGGACTATGGGAGCACTTTGGCCAATGACTAGTACATATATAACCAATTTCTTGGTTTTATTTGGTAGAATATGATATCTAATTGGGATTTGTTGCCCCAATTATATAGTGACTCTCTTTAATTTCATTTCATATGTGCATATGATTTAGGCAACTTCTGCACTAGTAGACTTTCATGTCTTTGCAAAGGGCCTTTAGTGTTGGTTATCTCTCTCATTTTCCCTCCTCTAGCCTGCCTTTCAATTCCCCTCCCCATTTCATTTCCTTCTAGTTTCTCATCCATTGTTGCATAATATTTTATTTTATATCCCCTCCATAGGAAGATCCCTTCCTTCCTCCAGTCTCCTCACCAGCAAGCTAACCTCTGTTGGTAGTATAAATAAAGCACACATAGCTAAAGCACAATAGCTAATAGCACACATAAGAGAAACATGGAATGTTTGTCTTTGAGTTTGAGTTACCTCCCCCAGGGATGATTGGTTCCGGCACCATCCATTTACCTGCAAATTCCATAATTTGATTTTTCTTTACAGCTGAATAATATCCAATTATGTAAATACATTACATTTGCATCATGCATTCATCAGTTGATGGACATTTAGGTTGTTTCCATTTCCTTTGCATTGCAGATAGTGTAGCTGTAAGGACAGATGAGCACATATCTCTGTAAGAAAAGAGAGAGCTTTGGATATGTGGCCAAGAGTGGTATAGCAGGCTTGTTCATGCAGTAAATCTGTTTCTTATCTTTTGAGTAATCTCATAGAGATTTCTATAGTGGCTGCACAATTTGAGCTCTCACCAACAATGAATAAGCTTGCCTTTTTCTGAATGTGAGATGTATTTTTACAGTAGCATGAAACTTGATTTAGACCTGGGGACTGGATAGTGAGAATATTCACTATGTCTTCAAGATTTATGCAGCTGAAAGATAAAGACTGAAATAAAAAAAAAACCCTCTTAAACATAATACTAAGGAGCTGAAGGATCTCTGAGAGCAGATAAAGACAGAACCCTGCAACAAATGTGAAGGCTAGAAGCTGAGAAAAAATAGAGAAGCAGAAGCAAGAGTTGTAAAAAAGGCGAAGACCTCAGAGTACTACTACAAGAAGAGCAAGTCTGGACCACTAAATGACTTTCAGAGAGCCACCAAAGGTTAGAAAGCTGAGAGTACTGTTATAAACAGTTTAGTATTTGAGGCTCTGGCCAATGGACAGACTTTAAACCCTGAGCAAGAAAGCTCTGCTTTGACTCTTATGAGCTTGGAGCCACACACCTCTAGTCCCAGGGTTTCGAGTTAAAATCTTCTGGACTGAAATCCTAGCTGTGAGCCCCTGGATCTCAAGACCATGGTATTAAAAAGCTGTTCCTTGACTATCTTTAATTTCTGTCTGGACATAACTAAAGAACCATCAGTTAGTTATTTCAACAAAATAGGGCCTATTAGTCTGAATGCTCAGAAAAGGCACTTCTGAGAGATAATAGCAGAAAGGAAGCCTAAAGGGCAAAGTTCAGGAAGAAGAAAAATATATTAAAGGGAAAATTAGAGGATGGAATTGATATTTAACTACATTTATTATTAATAAAGTTTTATTTCCTATTTATGACTAGATGATGTGCATGTTTCTGGAGTTAAAAAGAAATGTTGTTTACCAAAGGATCACGAATTATACAGCCAATGACACAATATTCACTGATACGATGCAACAAGCATTAGAAGGTAATATTTCAACAGTAAGACTGACTCGATATAATTGAGGCTTTAGTGACTGTGGCTCGAACATGCAGAAGAGCCAACATTGGAAACCAGAGGAAAAAGAAAGAAATAGTAGTGACTATTATGCATAGATAGGATGATAAACTTAAGCCACACTCTAAGAAAAGGAATCCATACCCATAAGTAACCAAGAACCATATACCAGATAGCCCAGAGACCTAGGATAAAACCAAACACTACTGGTCCTCCCCCCCCAAAAAAAAAACTCAATAAAAATGATTCCTAATGATATCCTGCTATACTCATAGATCAATGCCTTATCCAGGTATCATCAGGGAGGCTTCCTCTGGCAACCAATGCTAACAGATGGGAAGTCTCACAGCCAGAGAGAGGGTCTAAATTGGAGGTCTCTGTTAAACTCTCTCCTCAGAGCTCAAGGAATCCTGTGGAAAGGAGGTGGGAAGATTTTAAGAGTCAGAGGGGATGGAGGATACTAGGAAAACAAGGCCCTCTGAATCCACCAAGCAAGGCACATATGCACTCACAGAGACTAAGGTGAGAAGCACTGGGCCTACTTGGGCCTATATCAGGTCATCTGGATATATATTGTAGCTATTAGCTTACTATTTTTTATGGAACTCCTGATTAAGAGAACGAGTGGGTTTCTAACTCTTTTGATTACACTTGTGACTCCTTTCCTCCAATTGGGTTGCCCCTGTCTAACTTTATTGTTGTTCTTGTTGTTGTTATTATTATTATTTTATTACTTAAAAAATACCAATTCAAATTCCCACTCACTCCCCTCCTCTCACTCCCTCCACATACCCTCCCACCTTGCCCCCTCAAATCCTAAGGGAAAGCAAGGCACCCTGTCCTATGGCAAGTTCAAGGCTCTCCCTACTACATCTAGGTTGAGCAAGGTATACATCCAAAGAGAATAAAATCCCAAAAAGCCAGTTCATTTAGTAGAGACAAATCCCAGTACCACTGTCAGTGGCACCTCAGTCTGCCCCAACTGTCAACCACATTCAGAGGGTCCAGTTTGATCCCATGCTCGTTGACTCCCAGTGCAGTTGGAGTTGATGAGTTCCCATTAGCTCAGAAAAACTGTCTCAGTGAGTGAACCCCATGGTCTTGACCTCCTAGCTCATATTCTCACTGTAGAAGTAAGGGGAGAGAGGGAGGGTTGAGGAGAACTTAAGGGAATGGGATAGTCGAGATGGAGGAAGCACAGATATGAGAGTAAGGAATGAGATATCTTGATTGAGGGAGCCATTATGGGTTAGGAAGAAACCACGTCTAACTGACATGAAAGCTTTTGCTTCATCTTATTTTTTGTCATGTTTGTTTTTTATGTCTTAGAAGTCTGTTCTTTTCTAATAAGAGATAAAAGAGAGTATATATGGAGGAGAGGTAGAGGGGAACTGGGAGGAATAGCAGAGAGGAAACCATAATTAGAATATATTGTACAAGAAAAGAATCTATTTTCAGTTTAAAAAAAAAAAAAGGAAAGAAAGCAAACGTGCTTCAATGTAATCCAGGTACTGTGGTGAAGAGGAAAACTTGGGGGAGACACTGACCTTGAAAACCATACAAGAAGGCTTGTTTAAAATCATAGATCTATGCTTAATTTCTTCATCAAGTTCAGTAGCAAGGTATGCAGGGTATGCTTATAATGATTTTCTAATTGCCCATCTTTCCTTTTTTGGATTTTTATTTTTTATTAATTTTTATTGAGCTCTACATTTTTCTCTGCTCCCTTCCCTGCCTTTTCCCTTCCTGCTTCAACCTTCCTCCAAAGTCCCTATGCTCCCTATTTACTCAGAAGATCTTGTCTTTTTTCTACTTCCCATGTAGATATCTATGTAAGTCAACCTTAGCGTCCTCATTGTTGTCTAAGTTCTCTGGGATTGTGATTTGTAGGCTGCTATTCTTTGCTTTATGTTTAAAAACCTATGAGTGAGTACATGTGATAATTCTCTTTCTGTGTCTGGGTTACCTCACTCAAAATGATGTTTTCTTGCTCCATCCATTTGCCTGCAAAATTCAAGATGTCATTATTTTCTGCCGTGTAGTACTCCATTGTGTAAATGTACCACATTTTCTTTATCCATTCTTTGATCGAGGGACATTTATGTTGTTTCCAGGTTCTGGCTATGACAAATAATGCTACTATAAACATAGCTGAGCACATGTCCTTGTGGCATGATTGAGCATCCTTGTGATATATGCCCAAAAGTGGTATTTCTGGGTCTTAAGGAAGGTTGTTTCCAAATTTTCTAAGAAATCACCACACTGATATCCAAAGGGGCTGTACTAGCTTGCACTGCCACCAGCAATGCAGAAGTGTTACCTTTCCCCAACAACCTCTTCAGCATAAGTTGTCATTAGTGTTTTTGATCTTGGCCATTCTTACTGGAGTTAAGATGGAATCTCAGAGTTGTTTTGATTTGCATTTCTCTGATGATTAAGGATGTTGAACATTTACTTAAGTGTCTTTCAGCCATTTCAGATTCCTCTGTTGAAAGTACTCTGTTTAGGTCTGTACTCCATTTTTATTGGATTATTTGTTCTTTTGATAACCAATTTTTTGATTTCTTTGTATATTTTGGAGATCAGACCTCTGTCTGCTGTGGGGTGAGTAAAGATCTTTTCCCATTCTGTAGGCTGTCATTTTGTCTAGTTGACAGTGTCCTTTGCTTTACAGAAGCTTTTCAGTTTCAGGAGGTCCCATTTATTAATTGTTTGTCTCAGTGTCTGTGCTGCTGGGGTTATATTTAGGAGGTGGTCTTCTGTGCCAGTGCATTCAAGTGTACTTCCCACTTTCTCTTCTATAAGGTTCATGTGGCTGGCTTTATGCCGAGGTCTTTGATCCATTTATACCTGAGTTTTGTGCATGGTGATATATATGGGTCTATTTTCATTCTTCTGCATATTGATATCCAGTTATGCCAGCACTATTTGTTAAATATGCTTTCTTTTTTGCATTTGATATTTTTTTTTGCATCTTTGTCAAAAATCAGATGTTCGAAGGTGTGTGGATTAATATCCGGGTCTTCTATTTGGTTCCATTGGTCCTCCTGTCTGTTCTTATGCCAATAGCAGGCTTTTTATCAGTATGTAGCTCTGAAGTAGAGTTTGAAATCAGGGATTGTGAAGCTGCCAGAAGTTCTTTTATTGTACAGGATTGTTTTGGCTATTCTGGGTTTTTTGCTTTTCCATATGAAGTTGAGTACTGTTCTTTCAAGGTCTGTGAAGAATTTTGCTGGATTTTGATGGGCATTGCATTGAATCTGTAGATTGCTTTTGGTAAGATTGCCATTTTTACTGTTAATCTGGCTACCCAAGGGCATGGGAGATCTTTCCACTTTCTGGTGTCTTCTTCAATTTCTTTCTCCAAAGATTTAAAGTGCTTGTCATACAAGTCTTCCACTTGTTTGAATTGAGTTACTCTGAGATATTTTATGCTATTCGTGGCTATTGTGAAGGGTGTTGATTCTCTGATTTCTTTCCCAGCCCTTTTATCATCTGTGTACGGGAGGGATACTGATTTTTTTCTTTTGAGTTAATCTTGGATCCTGCTACATTACTGAAAGTATTTATGAGTCATGTAAGTTCCTTGGTAGAATTTTTGGGATCTTTCTATCTACTATGTTAGCCTTCTCTCCATCTTGTCTTGCATGAAGTAAGCCATGTTCTCTCTCTCCACTTTTGTCTGACTAAACTACATTCTCTACATAATGACTGGGATAGTATTTTTTGTTCTTTTTCTTGTTGTTTTGATTTTATTTTTCAGAACAGAAACAGGGTTTCTCTATGTAGCCCTGGCTGTCCTGAAACTCAGGCTGACCTCAAAGAGATCTGCCTGCCTCTGCCTCCTGAGTGCTGGGTCTAAAGGTGTGAGCCACCACCACCTGGCTGCCTGGGATAGTTGTATATATACAAATTAGATATGCATATACATGCTGAAAAGTTTTTGTTAATGTCCTTTTAAACTTACAAGGAATTTAAATTTATTACCCTGGTCCAAAAGTTTTCACAAGCAACCTTCCTGTCTCTCCCTCTTAGCCTTTTACTAGCACTTTGTGTCAGTATAGTCTAGCTACACACACACACACACACACACACACACACACACACACACATATATATATATATATATATATATATATATATATCCAACTTTCTGGTATTTATGGAGGTGAAGGTGTTGCCTCTGAACTCTACCTGATTTAAATATTTCTCATCATCTTCACATAGCTTTCTCATTTTTTTCTACACTGGACTTTGAATATATAATGGAGGCTGTTTCTGACCATCATATTTAAAATACCAGTTCAGCCATACAATATCTATTACCCAATTGCCTTCTTAGTTTCAGTTATTATGGAAAATAATTTTGTTGAGGAATGTATGCTTTTATTTCCCATCTCCATCTGTTAGGAGTCTAAGCACCATAAGAGTAGAGATTCTATTTCTATTGTTCCTTACCATGCCCTGGGAACGTAAATGTCACTCCTATTGGTATAAATGTTAGTTGAATGAATGAAAAGAAGAGATGTTTAAAACTTGTAACTTATTTATGTAACATCAGGAAAGGGTATTTTCAAGTAGGTTCTCAGGGAGAACCCAGAGTAACTGTCTTGAGAATGAAGAAGTAACAACTAGAATCCACTAAATCAAATAAACCAAAGGGACTCACTGACATAAGACAGAATTATGAAAAAAATCAAAGGAAAATGTAGCTGGAGGCTGTTTGTTTCTTTCCCGGCAACACAAACCCAAAATAATCACACTGAAACTGTATTAACTGCAACACTGCTAGGCCAATGACTCTAGCATATTTGAAGATCTTAGATATTAAATTAACCCATTTCTATTCATCTCTATATCAATCACCATGTGATTGTGGCCTACCTGTAAGGTTCCACCCAGCATCTGGTGTCTATCTCCTGCAGCAGCTACATGGCCCCTCCCTAATTCTGCTTGAAATTCCCACATTGCCCTATTCTGAACAGCAATAGGCCCCAAACAGATTCTTTATTAACCAATGCACTCACAGCATACAGAGGAGAATCCCAAATCAGGAGAGTATACCCACAATGATTCTAATCATCAGTAAAAATTAACTCAGACATATTCCAGATTTTACACTAAAGTATTTTCTATGGAGTATTAGCAATTAGAAAAGCTTTTTCAATGGTTTAAGATAATTCTGTGAACAAATTTATTTTGTCTTATTTGCTACTATTTTGGCACTTTTCCCAATATTTTTTGAACTCATTAGCATGCATCTGTGTTCAATGTGGGACAACAATGAAGTGTGAACTGCTCCCTTGGAGTAAATTGAGCACTTTGGGGAAATTCATATTTCATATTTGGAAGCACTGGTGTATCACTTACTGAGTGCACACAGACTTTTTCATGAACCTCCAGCCTGGAAGAAAGATCTCAAAAACTTTTCCATCTGAATCCTTATTCACCAGCTGTTGTTTATCACAACACCTTCTGCTTTGATATCTTGAATAATCTGTTGGAAGAAATTAGTTATTATCTACCACAGAATAATTTTATACTACTAAACACTTTATTGTTTTGTTTTGGGGACAGTCTTACTTTGAAATCCAGGCTGAGTTGATACCCACTGTGTAGTTCAGACTGTCTTCAATCCCACAGTGTTTTTACTGCCTCAGTCTCCTGAGTACTGGGATTATATCCTGAAAATTATCAAGCACCTAAAGAAATTTTGGTTTTGTGACATTTGTTTGGAGATAGTAATTATATTATAAATGGAAACTGTATGTTTGCAAGAGAATAGAGAATTAAATGAGATTGCTATTGTACAGTATTGATTAAAATGTGATTTTCTGATAGTTCTTATTTCTGCAGGTAATCTAAGCTAAACTAGAAGTTTGAAATTATGACCCACATATGAGAAATAATATAGAAGATTTATTTGGGTTACCTTGCTCAGTAAACTTTTTTCATTTATTTACCTATAAGTTTTATAATTTATTTTTCTTTACAGTTTAATAAAATGCTGTTGTATAACTCTACCATATTTACATTATCCATACATCTACTGATAGACATTTAGTCTGATTCTATTGCCTAGTTATTGTGAATATAGCATCAGTGAACATGGATAAACAAGTATCTCCTTAATAGGGCATAGAATCATTACTAAAATTCTATAATGATATTTATAGTGTCTGTACCAACTTACACTCCCATCAAAGGTAAAGAAGAGTCTCCTTTGCTCACATCTATTCCAATGCTTGTTGCCATTTCTTGTCCTGACAATGGCCAACTCAGATGTGGTGATATAGAATCTCAAGTGAGTTTTAATTTGTATTTCCCTGATAAAACTAAAAAAGAAAAGCTTTTAAAATTATTTCACTTCTTTTGTGTGTTTGTGTGAGTATATTCCGTGTGTGGGTACCATCAGAATCCAGAAAAGTACATCAGATTCCCTGAAACCGAAGTAACATGTGTTTGCTGCCCAATCTGAATACTGGGAACAAAATCAGGCCCTCAGGAAGAACAGCAAGTGCTCTTATCCACTGAGCAATCTCTTCAACTCTTTGAAATTTTTTTCTTTCTTTTAAACTTTTTTCCTTTCTTGAAAATAGATTTTTTTTTGTCTCATAAAATATATCCTGATTACAGTTTCTCCTTCCTCTACTCCTGCCAATTCCTCCTATCTGGAGACTTTTCTATCTCTCATTAGAAAATAACAGGCTTCTAAGAGACAACAACCAAACATAACAAAATAGAACATAGTAAGATAAAACAAAACACATCACATCCAGTCTGAGCAAGAAAACCAAACAGAAGGAAAAGAGTGCCAGTGGCAAGTTCAAGATTCAGAAACCCATTCATTCACATATTTAGGAGTCCTGAAAAAAATACTAAGAGGAAAGCTATGATGTATACAGAGGACCTGGTGCAGACCCGTTTAAGCCCTGTTCTTGTTGCTTCAGTCTCTGTGAATTCAGTGGATTCAGAAAGCCTTGTTCTCCTGGTGTCCTCCATCCCCTCTGACTCTGAAAATCTTTCTTCATCCTTCTTTGCAGGGTTCTCTGAGCCCCAAAGAGATTTGATAGAGACATCCCATTTAGGGATGAGTGTTTCAAGAAATATCTCTCTGCGTGATGTCTGGCTGTAGATGTCTGTATTTGTTCCCATCTACCTCAGGAGGAAGTCTCTCTGATGATGGTAAAATAAGGTACCAATCTATTAGTATAGCAGAATATCATTAGGAGTCATTTTATTGTTGCTTTTTTTTTTAGATTAGTAGAATTTGGTTTTACCCTAGGTTTCTAATTTTATTCTGTATGTGGACACTCAGAATATTTTATTCAGTATATGGACACTGTGTATTGAAAATAATTTCTTTCCTCCAGTATGTAGTTTTGGTATCTATGTGGAAAATTGTGTATGGTAGAATTCTGATGTGAATTCATCTGGACCTGGACTTCTTTTAACAGGATTTTTAAATTACTGCTTCAAAGTTCTTGATTGCTTTATGTCTGTTTATTTCTCTTGTTGTAGCACAATTAATAAAAACCCAGGAACAGAAATTAAGGTTAAACCTGAAGGTCAGAAAAACAAATCAACCAAATCAGCCAGTCATTGACTTTTACCTTTTCCTCAGTCCAAAATGGTGATCCTGCCTCCAGTAATCTCAGAATGAGACTGTGTAAGATCATAATAAAAACAACAAATGAAATGTAAGTCCAAAAAAAAAAAAAAAACTGACACAGTTTGGACCATAATTTATCCTCACTTTAAAAATGATCCACTACAATTGAAAACTTGGAAACTATTACTATTCCAAATGAAAGCTGTTCCTGTCGAACACTAGGGATGCAATGTGTTAATACAGGTTTTCTCAAATTACTTAGTATATATACTCAGCAAGGACTTCCTGTTCTCAAGGCTGCCAATTTAAACATTTAAATAAATACAGTTTGGAGAGCTTGTATGAATAAGAGTCTTATTATCTAAGCTGTTTATTTTATGATGTCCATCTCTTTCTCAATTCATAGTTTAAATATACACTTTCTCCCGGTTTCTCCAACTTCATCCACTAGGACTCTTGCTCACATTTACAGACATTAAAATGTCACTCAAGTTCTGCTACGCTTGTTTTCACATTTCAGTTATCACATCCACTGAAATAAAACTATAAAAATGTGAAAGAGAACTTCTTTATTTGATTCATGTGTATACTTAGGATTATAGGAATCTTTTTTATGCAGGAAGAAGATATTTTCCCATAACAATGCATACAATAGTTCTTTTAGTGAATTTCAAAAAAAATGCATAATTGATTTTTCAGTTGAAAAATTTCTGAACAGACTCAGTTTGTGGCAACAAGAATGTAATGTTTTTGTGATAAGTGGTACTAATTACCCAAGAAATTTTAGAGGCATGGGGACTAACCACAATAAATATTAAGGGTTTGCGTACTAACCACAAGAAAAATTCACTCCTTGGAGCTATTGTTTATAAATAAATATGATAGCAACTTTAATGCTGCCCATTTGATAGCTCTTTATTTTGTGATTCAAAATAAAAATTCTTTATTTTGTGATACAGAAAAAAATATAATTTTTATACTTATGAATTGAGCTCTGTAAGATAACTTTTGAGACTAAATACTCTAAAAATACTTTTAAAATCTAAGGTATTCAAAATTCTCCTCCATTTCCTGACATATTGTTGATAGTTAATTTTTCCCCTTTAGTAAATAAAATGGGCCATCGACAGAGGTAGATCATGAGCAAGTCTGTCTTCCTGGAATAATCTAAAGTTAGAAAAATAAGTCATCAGTGCATTTTTATATTTTCAAGTTAGACCTTATATGCCACTGCATTCTAAGCAGCAAAACAGCTTATGAATTATATCTCAAAAATTGGAAGAATGCACATTCAGCAAAGACTTCTAAATACATTTCAAATGAAATACTCCTTTAGAATTCCTTCTAAATGCATTGCAAGTTGAGAATTAAAATCCGAACTTTGTACTCATGAAGCAAGTAGCATTTCACTGAGCTACAAACCACCCCCTCTTCCTCCACACTACCCTGGAAGCTCAAATGCATGATTTACTATACATCAATGTGTATCGTGGCATTTTCCTGAATTGACAATACTTGCAACAAACCTGTAAGGTAAGATAGTCACTCCCACTGGAGCAGACTGAGGGGCAAATAATAATGGCACGGGGATTTGTCTCTACTGCATGTACTGGCTTTTTGGGATCCTAGTGTGTTTGGATGCTCACCTTCCTAAGCCTGGATGGAGGGAGAGGGCCTTGGATTTCCTACAGTGTAGGGTGCCTTGCCCTTTCTTAGGACTGGAGGGGAGTGGGGGGAAGGTGTGGGGGGGGGGAGTGAGAGGGAAGTGGGAGGAGGGGAGGAAGTGGGAATTTTGATTGGTATTATTTATAAACTAATAAAAAGAGGAAAAAATAAATGATTTTAATTTTAAAAATGATTAGAGGCAAGCAAACCTCAACAAAATCTCCTAAGGCAAGAAGAGGTTAAAAAATCCACAGAATGAACAGCTACCAGGGCTAAATTTGAGGCGAGCACTGCCTTAAGGAGGTCACATTCCCATTGATGCCAATATTCCTTGAGCTAGTGATCTGGTACCACAATGATCACAGAAGTTTCACAGAGGCCCTTCTCAAACCACAAAAACCTCATTTCCAGACATTTAAAAGCTCTATGTTCAAGTGAAAATACTGCTTAGGCACCTGGAGAGAGATAGGATTCTAAGTCCAGCCTATAGATTTAGAATGTAAACATGGAAATACTGGATTATTGGCAGTCAGGCTGAGATAAATTATATTAAGATAAAAATGGAATAATTAAAATTCTTGTTATGATTCTGCTATTGTCAAGATTAATGACTATTGGGGTAAATTTCATGAAATAGATAATTCTATAAATGAAAATGTTGACAATAAGCCATTTAAAATGTAGGCAAGTTTATCATAATAGATTTTATCATAAAGATAAATCTTTGACTGATGTGTTTTTGTTCACTTTTTAAAATATACTCGCCAAATTAATATTGATTTTTATTATTGTTGTTCACTCCCCCTTTTCCTTCATAGAACATCACATATCAGAATAGAGGATCAGCTCAATTATTTAAATTGTTGTCTACCCTTTCTTTCACCCCTAGCAGAATTTACTCTCTTCACACAGGAAAATGCCTAGAACAATGGAAGACTGCAACAAATAGTCACTGAATAAAGTCAGATGAATTTAAAATATGCACCTCAAATGTTGACTTATTAGATTTGTTTTCTATTTGGACTGTTACTATAAATGTACATTTCCAATTCTCCCATGTCCCCTTGAAAAAGATAAATTAATTCATTTCATTAGTGATATTGCGTTGCCTGTGGCATGACATGTCATAGTAGCTACAACAGACTAATGACTGGAGAAGGAAAGTTTATTTATCATGAAACCAATTTTTCCTACTTGAACTGAAGGATAAATAATGATATAACAGCATTTACACTAAATACTGTTTTAGAGTTTGTTAGTTGATCATAAATATCCTTCATTTCTATGCTTTAACAGCTGGTTGGTAAGCATTGTGTTCGTCACACATAATATGATAAAATAAAAGGTTAGTAGTGCTTCCTTAAAAATGAAACAGTGATATCCTTGATTTTCATATGATAGTGAATGACATATATGAGAACCTTGATAGGTTCTTTTCTTAAATTTTTATTTCTTAATCAAATTATAAAGGATTAGGTATAAACTTTCCTCTATCTACCCTATATTTTCCACTGTTTTCCCATATGTTTGTTCTGTTTTCTTCCTCATTCCTGGTTCTCTTAAATGCCCTAGTTTTTACAGTCATATGGGCTCCTTTTTAAATTCCTGATCTTTATCCACGTTACTTCCACCTAAATATACATATTTAAAAGTTAGAAGATACAATATCCATATTGGGTGAATATTTGATACTTGTTTTTCTGGGTCTGATTTACCTTGCTGAAAATAAGGTTTTCGAGGTCATAAATTTTCCTACAAATTATATTTTCTATGGCTGAATAAAATTGCACAGCATGTATGCATCATGTTTTCACTCAAGTGTTGAAGGACATCGAGGCTATTCTGTTTCCCTGTGAAAAGTTTCAAGGAACATGGAGGTGCAGCAGGATGTAGAATACTTTACGTGTATATACAATAGTAGTATACGACAGTCATGTGGTAATTTCCACTTTAGCCTTTTGAGAAAACTCCACACTACTGTCCATTTGGGCTTTGAAACAGGTCTGGAAGAAGCGAAAATATTCTAAAACGGTACTGTTTCTCAGTTTAGCAGATCATTGAAACAATGATCCCAAGGAGATGGAAGTTCTCCCAGAAATTCCATGCTAAAAGATGGAAAAGACAGCAATCAGAGAGGAACATGTCTCCAGGAAAGAGACTTCACACACTCTTAGCAGATCACCTTAGAGCTCATGAGACAAAAGACCAGACAATGATTGGCCAGTGGTGAATGGAGCCACACTGTCCAGGACTACTTTGAAGTTCATCTCCTTGGCTCTCTATGTAAACTTTAATCTCATGTCTGGTCCCACTGGATCTTTCTTCTTCTCCCCAGTGGAGTCACATAGAGTAACTCCCCCTTTTCAGCTCTTTATTAATTTGGCTGCTTTAACTGATTTTTTTCAGGGCATGTGGCTGAACTTGACTATGCAGCAACAGACTGTGACCCCAAATTAGATACTAACTTCTCTAGTTTCTATTCCAATGAATGGAGTCGTTCGTTCGCTTGACAATGGCTATTATGACTGAAGAGCTTTAATTGGAATTTCTTTGATGACCATAGGTGTTGAGAACTTTTAAAATACGTATTGAATGGTTGTATTTCTTCTTTTAAGTATTTGTCTTTTCAGATCACTGGCATATTTATTGACTGGTTTGTAGTGCTTAAGTTTTCCAGTTCTTTGTACATTCTTATTATTAGCCCCTGGCTGAGGGTATAGCTTGTAAGTACTATATCCTTTTATATAGGCTGTCTGTTCATTCTCTTGATAGTTAATTTTGCTGTGCAGATGACTTTTAATTTCATGTAATATTGTTTGGCATTTCTAAGGTCTATTTCCTATTTTGTTTGAGTTCTATTCAGGAAATGTGTTGCCTATACCTGTGGTTTAATGTGATTTCCTTAAGCATTTCTCATTTTAAACTTAGGTCTTTTATCTAGTTTGAATTGATTTTTTGTGAACGCTGAGAGATATGGATCTAATTTAATTCCTCTTCTGGTGCATTTGTTTAGGTCTTTCTATCATTTATACTTTTGGCAATGCTTGGAAATAATAAGATTAGAACAACCTTGAAGAGGTAAAATTTATATTAATCAAAATAGATGATCTATTCTGAAAAGAAAGTTTAATTATTTTGAGACAAAAAAGTAGAGACCAAGAAAACACTGTCTCCTGTTACTGCAACATTCCTTAAAATAATTTATTAGATTTATTCACTTATTTATTTTCTTTCTATCTCTGTGTACATGTATGTACATGGTGTAGATGTGGAAATCAGAAGACTGCCTTCTGGAGTCTATTCTCTTCTACCATGTGGGTCCCAGGAATCAAACAAAAGTCATCAATTTTGGTGACCAATGTTCATTATCCACTGAGCAACCCCCAAAGTTCTTAATGTAACATTCTTGATTTTGAAGTATAATGTGAGTTCTCATGAATATAAGAGATCAGTTTTAATAAGCCTTCTGTTTATCATTTACTTTTGATAAAAACCTAACTTGAAATTTTGCTTTTCCATTCTCCAGTCAAGGGTCATTTAGGTTGTTTCAAGATTCAAACAATGCTGTTATGAACATAGTAGAACACATGTCCTTGTGGTATGATTCAGCATCCTTTACCGAAGAATGGATAAGGAAAATGTGGTACATTTACACAATGAAGTAATACACAGCAGAAAAAATAATGACATCTTGAAATCTGCAGGCAAATGGATGGAGCTAGAAAACATCATTTTGAGTGAGATAACCCAGATCCAGAAATACAATTATCATATGTACTCACTCGTAAGTGATTTTTAAACATAGAGAGAGAGAGAGAGAGAGAGAGAGAGAGAGAGAGAGAGAGAGAGAGAGAGAGAGGGAGAGAGAGAAGAAAAAAGCCTACAAATCAAAATCCCCAAAAACCTAGACAACAATGAGGACCCTAAGAGAGACATACATGGATCTAATCTGCATGGGAAGTAGAAAAAGACAAGAACTCCTGAGTAAATTGTGAGTATGAGGACCATGGTAGAGGGTTGAAGGGAAGAGGAGAGAAAGAGAGGGGAGCAGAGAAAAATGTATAGCTCAATAAAATCAATAAAAAACACCTAATTTGACTATAAAATTTATGTAATTAACATATTTATTTTGTAAAATAACATTTCACATAGCTGATACTACCTTAAAAGTTAGTGTTAAATATTTTATTAGCCTGCAAAATCACAGAAACTGGGTATATATTTGAAATAACAAATTATATTAATATAAATAACTTAATACTTAGAGGAAAAACTTGGTTGAATCTATTTCTCAGTCTATGGTCCTTGAAGCAGAGTTCCAGGCTCTGGTTTCTAAACATATTCTAATTCAGCAATTTATAACACATTTTCTGAATCCTTCTGACCAATCAGGCCCCAAATACAGCCCTCTTTCCAAATATCAGTATTTAACATAAACCTATTTTAACTGCATGCATTACATTTCATTTAACCATATCATTCTTTATATTTAACTGTCTCTTAACAATATGAAATTTATTTTCATAGAAACCATGCTCATTTAAAAGATGTTCACTAAAGCTGGGCTGTGGTGGCGCACGCCTTTAATCCCAGCACTCGGGAGGCAGAGGCAGGCGGATCTCTGTGAGTTCGAGGCCAGCCTGGTCTACAAGAGCTAGGTCCAGGACAGGCTCTAAAAAAAAGCTGCAGAGAAACCCTGTCTCGAAAAACCAAAAAAAAAAAAAAAAAAAAAGATGTTCACTAAAGAAGAGAAAAAACAATCATATCTGCTAGACAGTATACTTTTAAAATTATGTTCAACTTATTTGGAATTTCACACATAATAATTGTATATACAGCGTTTATACACCTTTTTCTCCTTGCTCCAGCTCTTCTCATATCCCTTCTACTACTGAAATGCATAACCTCTTCTTTATTGTTGCATATATTATAAGTGTGTAAATATATATACAAGAATATATATATATATATGTATATATCTGCATTTATAAATACAGTCTGCTGAATTCATTTAGGTTTGCATCTATCTAGAGCTGACTATTTGGAATTGGGCAACCTATCAGGAGGTCATCTGTAGAGAAGGCTGATTCTCCCTCTTTCAGCAACCACTAATTCCCTGTAGTTTACACCTAGGTGTAGGGAGAATTGGGATCTTATAAAAATCCCATGTACATACGCATGTCATCTGGTATTTTCTTTGTGCAAGTCTTGTTTAAGCAGCCATATTTTTGAAAATTTAGTGGGTAAAGCTTCCCTGTTATATAAAGACAATACTATCGCACAGCAGACATACTGGTCATCTGACTTGCACAGTCTTTCTACATCCTCTTCAACAACATTCCCTTAGATGTAGGAGTTGTATTGTGGATATATCTGGGGTTAGGAATCACATGGTCAGTTGTTTTTCTGCATATTGATCAGTATTTATGCATACTGGATTTCTGTAACAGTCTCTATCTGCAACACTAAAAAGCTTCTGCGGTTCTAGTAAGTATCTTAAATGAAGTTAAAAATTCTACTTCTAGGTAGTAGTAAGCTTTGATCTACAGTCCATCTATAGTCCATGACCAAATCTTTGCATTTGGTCACTGTTGTGGCTAATAGATGTTACAATTTTGTAGGTCTATTATTCATTTTATTCCTTGGAAACTTGCATGAAATCTTTTGTTGGATACTACAGGAGCTAGTCCTCTGGCTAGTTTTGTGGTTCTTAGCTATTGTTAATGAACATAGCTTAACAAATATCTATGGAGTAGAATGTTAAGTTCTTTGGGCATGTGACAAGGAATATGATAGATTTATTTTTGCTTTCTGATAATTTTCCACACTGGTTTCCAGAGAAGGCCCACCAGTTTGTAATTCCACCAATATTGAATATTTCTCTTCTCCCATAATTCATCAGTGTTTATTGTCTATTGTTTTTTTGATCTTAGCCATTATTACTGGAAAATGAAGAAATCTTAAAGGAGTTTTTATTTTCATTTCTTGAATTTCTAAAAATAATGAATACTTTTGAGGTATTTCTTAGTCATTTTTATTTCATTTGAAAATTGTCTATTCAAATATATAGCCCATTTTTAATTGGGTGGTATGTTTCTTGATTATTTTTGTTGTTGTTGTTGTTGTTATTTGTATATTCTGCAATTAACCCTTTATCAGAGGCATAGAGGGCAAAGAATCTGTCCTACTCTGTGAGTTTCCTCTTTCTTTACTCAATTGTTCCCTTTGCTATCCAAAATGTCTTTTGTTTTATAAGTTTCTATTGGTTAATTGTTAATATTAATTCCTGGGTTTATTGAGTCTTACTAAGAAGTCCTACTGCACCTGCATCTTCTAGAGCATTGTCTATGATTATGTTAAAATAAGGATTGAAAGAGGGTTGATCAATATCCCTACTTCTTTTTATTTTTTTTCTCATGGTTTATTATTTTTTTTATATTTAAAAATTTCCATCTCCTTCCCTCCTCCTCCCCCCTCCCTCCCCTCCTCCTCCCCCTTCCCTCCCCTCCTTCTCCCCCTTCCCTCCCCTCCCCTCCACCCATACCTCCCCTCCCTCCCTCTCAAGGCCAAGGAGCCATCAGGGTTCCCCACTCTATGCTAAGATCAAGGACCTCCCAACTCCCCCCAGGTCCAGGAAGGTGATCGACCAAGCTGAGAAGGCTCCCACAGAGCCCGTCCATGCAGAAGAATCAGAGCCCAGAGCCATTTCACTGCTTAGCAAATAGGATTCCAGGGAATTGAAGTTATTGTCCAAAGATCATAGAGTAAGTTGAAGAAAGTAACAGCTCCAGAGACCACAGACTTTCAAATTTGGTGTTTTGTCTTACATAGTATCTCTAGCATGGACTATACTTGTCTGCACCAGGTCAAGGTTTTATTTAGCCTTATACCTGCACAGCTATGGCTTTTCTCTGACTCTGCCCTTCTTTCTCCCAGCATTCAGTTTAGTTTCCCCCACCTACTTCTATTCCCTGTGCAGACCCAAGACAGTTTCTTTATTAAACGATGGTATTCACAGCATACAGAGGGGAATCCCACATCAGCACTTGGCTTGTCATGTAGATATATACACACACACACACACACACATATATATATATATATATATATATGCATATATAAACACACAAATATACAAACATATATAGACATATATAAGTATGTATATTCACTTATGGTTTGTATTTTGGCAAAAAACATTATGTTTGTATATACACATATATTATATGTGTGTGTTATTTTTGTTATTTGCAAAAGCCCAGAAGGAAACAAAGGTACACCAAAAGAACAGAAGATATTTTCTAAAAGTTTTTTAAAAGTATTTGAAAGAACAGTAAAATAGAACCACCACTTATTCTGTGGATGACAGAGCTTCCAATACACTTCTAGCTTCACTGCAAATCACCAAGTCCACCTCAGGCTTCTTGCTGATGGGGAGCACATTTTGAGTTCCCCCATTATTCCTAGCAACCTGCTCTTGTGAAGCAAGCAGGATATTCAACTTGACAAGCCTCTTTCCTTCTGGATGAAACAAGGAGCAAGGCTCTTGTCAGCTTGAATCATGAGTCTACACGGGGCAGAGTTGAGAGGACAGGCACAGTGGGGGTAGGTGCCATGTGCATACCATCCTGTTCTCACATGTGGGCTTCTTTCCCTGCCACCCAAGTACCCCAGCTGGCTTCAAGATTCTTCCTCTGAAAGGCTGTTTTATTGTTTGGCTGGTTAACTTAACTTCTGGCACCAAATCTCCTCTTTATTCAATTTCTAAAAATATACTTTTAAGCTCTATTTCTGTATGGACATTTGTTAAAAGAGCTACAACTGAGACTATCCAATTACAATTTTTCAAGATTTTAATATTTTAAAACACATTCCTAAGGTTGAAATTACATTTCTGGAGTCTAAACCAAATTTATCAAAGAAAAGTGAAAATCTGGTATATGTTGTTTGAATAGGGCTCTTTTTTCAAAAACTAAACTTTATTTTTTTTTTTTTTTTTTTTTTTTTTTCCTCATGGTTTATTTTTTTTTTATATTTAAAAATTTCCATCTCCTTCCCTCCTCCTCCCCCCTCCCTCCCCTCCTTCTCCCCTTTCTCTAAACTTTAAAAGAAAAACAGAATTAATGAAAGATGAAATTTGGAAATTCTGATTATGTAATGAAGAAAAAATGCATCTCAACATATTATATCTTAAAATCCCCTCCTGAGGTGTTTTATGTGTTCAAGAGGACAAACTTCACTTTTTAATGATTCTAATAAATGCATGAAAAGTTTGGCTTCATGTTATTTTCACAGACATTGAGAGCAGCATCTCTGACTAGATACTGTTTGCTTTTTAATCATGAGAGATCAGTAAAGAATTTTGTGAATGTGCATAGATACCTCCTTAGACTATGTTAATGCAACGAATACCATCACTAGAACTTGTGATTTAATTATAGGGTTTTGTGATGTTGACTCTTAACTTGCCAGCTATATCAAGAATATAAACAATGAAGAGGGGAAATAAAAAAGAGAATAGCTGATAATTTTAAATTCAGTCAAAACAGTCATTTTAGTTTGTCAATAATTCTTTTCAGTAGTGCTTTAGCTCAATTTTAAAATAATGCATGTAATACTTTACAAAAAACTCAATTTTCTGCCTGGTTATTTAATTATTAGATGAAACCACCACACCTATGCATGTACTTATCAATTTTGGACTTTAGGTTGCATTATGAATTCCTACCAAGTAACATGTACAAAAATATTGTTCGTTAGAGCTGTGGGTCACACTAGTGTTCATTTTTCAGTCTCGCTATCATAATTGCATCCTGCTGGCTCCCTTAACCAGAGTTGATAAGGCAATGTTATCATTATTCAGTAACTAGCATAGTTCTATTTTAGAATTAGCTCTTATCTCCTGGGATACATTAATGAATCGCTCAAGTGTGTTAAATCATTATTGCAATTATTCACTGATACATTTTTGAATATTTACTAGCCTGAATAGTACAAGATAGGACTCAGTACTATTGTGTATGTTTTTTAATTACAGTCACAGTTTCTGCTCCAAAAGATGATGCAATCTAATACTAGTAATAGAGACCATACCTGAGAATGGTGGCTATTAATAAAATTTGAGAGTGAACTGAGATGTATATGTGCACACAGTCTACCAATTAAAACTAGAATATCATAGTATTTGGTAAAAGTTGAGAGTTTCATGAATAGATGAAAGCTAGAAAAATCAAGTATAAGTTAAACTACAAAGAATAATATAAAAAGTAGGAAGTTATAGTTTTCAAGGTAGTGTAGATCTATCCAGTTATAAAAAATATTGTGTATATAGATCATTATAAAGAAGTTGAGAAGGTATCTCTTTCTAGTGATAATATATTCATATTGATTATATGAAGAAGGTATTACTATGTTGGTCACCAAGTCAAGAGTATGTAGTTTTTAGGCTTGTTTCTCCCTTTTGAGGTTGCTTCTCCCTATTAATATTTGAAAAGACATCTATAATTTCTTTTATTTATTATTTCCTGTCAGTGGCCACTTGTATAACATGCTGGATGGCAAGGACTTTCAGCTCACTAGGATCTTAGGAATGACCCATAGTAAAGTGTTGATCAAAAATAAATGTTTGGCAGATAGAATTGGAGAGACCCAAGAAAGTAAACTGAAATCTCATTTTCCAATTTAATGAATAGATTTTTTAAATGTGATAATATTTATTTGATGTCAAGCACAGGTTGCTTAAGTGCAAAATTTTATCCATTTTAGATTATTAGGATATAATATATAGCTATGCATTAGCATAAAGTAGAAAAATATGAAAATAGCTCAGATGATATGTGAATTATTTGCAGTAGAGGTTAAAATTTTCCAGAAACAAATACAAGTCACTCATGGAACACTAACCTTTGAACTAACTGAACCTACTACTTACTGTATGATATATGTTAGTGGTCTTGTGGGTTTTTCTTTTTAATGATGCCATTGTACAGAATAGAATATTGCTTTGATTTGCATTTCTCTGATGACTAAGGATGTTGAACATTTCCTTAAGTGTCTTTCAGTCCTTTCAGATTCCTCTGTTGAGAGTTCTCTGTTTAGATCTGTACTCCATTTCTTCTTATTGGATTATTTGTTCTTTTGCTGACCAATTTCTTGAGTTCTTTGTATATTTTGGAGATCAGTCCTCTGTCTGATGTGGGGTTGGTAAAGATTTTTTCCCATCCTGTAGTCTGCTGTTTTTTTCTTATTGATGGTGTCCTTCACAGAAGCTTTTTAGTTTCAGGAAGTCCTCTTTACTAATTGTTTCTCTCAGTTTCTGTGCTATTGGGGTTATATTTAAAAAGTGATCCCCTTTGCCAATGCATTCAAGTGTATTCGCAACTTTCGTTTCTATGAGGTCCAGCGTGACTGGCTTTATATTGAGGTCTTTGATCCATTTGGACTTGAGTTTTGTGCATGGTGATAGATATGGATCTATTTTCATTCTTCTACATGCTGATATCCAGTATGCCAACACCATTTGTTAAATACGCTTTCTTTTTTCCATTTTATATTTTTTGCTTCTTAGCAAAAAACAGGAGTTTGTAGGTGTGTGGATTCATATCTGGGTCTTTAATTTGGTTCCACTGGTCCTCCTGTCTGTGTTTATGCCAATACCAGGCTGCTTTCAGTCTTATACCTGTAAGAATAGCCAAGATCAAAAACACTGATGACAACTTAAGCTGGAGAGGATGTGGGGTAAAGGGAACACTCTTGCATTGCTGGTGGAAGTGCAAATTGGTACACCCCATTTGGATATCAGTATAGAAATTTCTAATCAGAAAATTAGGAAACCTTCCTCAAAACCCAGAAATACCACTTTTGGGTATATACCCAAAGGATGCTCAATCATACAACAAGGACATGTGCTCAACTATGTACGTAGCAGCGTTGTTTGTAATAGCCAGAACCTGGAATAACATAAATGCACCTCGACGGAAGCATGAATAAGGAAAATGTGGTTCATTTACACAATGGAGTACTACACAGCAGAAAAAATAATGATATATTAATATCTGTAGGCAAATGGGTAGATCTAGAAAACATCATATTGTGAGGTAACCTAGACCTAGAAAGACAAATATCAAATGTACTCACTTATAAGTGGCTTTTAGACATAAAGCAAAGAAAGCCAACCTACAATTCACAATCCCAAAAAACTTAGACAACAATAAGGACCCTAAGAGAGAAATACATGTATCTAATCTACAGAGGAAATAGAGAAAGACAAGATCTCTTGAATGAATTGGGAGCATGGGAACCATGGGAGATGGTTGTAGGGGAGGGGAGAGGAAGAGAGGGGAGAAGAGAAAATGTATAGCTCAATAAAATCAATAAAAAAGAAAGTGAGAGACAAATAAAATAAACAGATGAAGCGTCATATGATAAAAGTGCAAGATGAAATTAATTCTGGAAAAAATATGATTATAACTACCTTGTTAGGAAGGGACAAGAGCCTTGATTAGCAATGGAATTAAAAAGAAAGAATTGACCTTTGAGAAGGTTAACAACAAAATCACAAGTGTATGCAGTATGAGGAGCTGCTGACAGAATCAGAATCAATCATAAAGTTGAATTATTAAGTCTTATTTTAAAATAACTACTTTGATATGTCAGTGTATACAAAATTATTTTATGCCAAAATAAAATGTATCTTAAACCTAAAAAATATTGTTTGATAGACTTCACTAAGTGTTCTGACAATAAACGAAACCTGTCATTGAGAAGAGGAAGACAATTCCAATTTTGTATAAATAAACTCATATTGAAACAAGGAAAAACACATGTGACACAGCTGTGTGGCCTTGCCAACTTAAAAATTCTTACATGCCTATAACATGATAGGGCTTGTTAAAAGGATAATCTAACATGGGAAAGTGACTAGATTTCTTTGATATAAGACAATAATAAAAATATTGTAGGTTGAGTATTTATGATTTGTGAAATATATATAATCATAATTCCACAGTATTGGTTTAATAGACACTAAGAAAAACTATGCAATGCGGTTACTCTCCTTGCATAGCCTGTACGACACATGTGCAGTCAACTAGGATATTCAACCACACTTTATAGATTTTATTGCATATATTTAATACTTTATCTAAAAATCCTCATACTCTAAAAAATTGTCCCATGTTTTCTGGATTTTGCCATTCCATTGCCATGCAAGTATGGAATACATAATATTAATACAAGTCACATTGTGGTCAATACCACATAGTGTTTCTTAGATGAAGAAAAGAATAAAACTGAGTTAAAAATATAATAAATGGCTAAGTTCTGAGATTAATGAAGAAACAACACTGTTTATTATATAAGTAAGGGATTTTCCCTTAGGGAAAAGAAAATGCAACATAACTCTATTGATGTCTTTGAAGCCAAAAAAAAAAAAAAAATGTCTGCTAAAGGGACTGGAAAAAAAATTCTCATTGCAAGTATACCAGTAATTAGTACATAGAGGGATTGCTAGCATGAAGGAAACTACCCTAACATTACATAGCATAAACAAAACAAAGATTATTGTGATATTTTGCATCCACGGTCAGAAGATAAATAGATTAATACTAACGCTTAGCTGGCTTTCTCCCTTCGCCGTGTTCCCTTTTCATTTATCCTGCTACCAAGTCTGTGGGATGGCGCCCTCCACATTCGGGGTGAGTCTTCCAGTTTATCCTCTATAAGAACACCCTCATGGGCATATATAAATAAATCCTTACATCCCCTAGGTGATTCCAGTTATGGCCAAGTTGACAATGAAGATAGATCAAATATATCTGCAGCCAACACTTTAATTGTAAGCCTTGAAAAACCTTATCAAAGGGCACATTAGATTTGCCAAGAATTATGATTCACTGTGGAATAATAAATGTGTATTTTCAAACTTTGTGGTTTGTGATAAAACTTTTTTCACAGTTAGTATCCATATTTTACCTTTCTCTTACTCCAGATTTAGTTGGCACTATCAATCACAAAGTGTTAAAACTGAATTAAGGACCATCACCTTCAATTTTATATTTTGCAGAAATATAAAACACACACCACACACACACACACACACATCCACTTTTGGTAATAATATGGTGTAATTTCCCTTAGCTCTCCTAATTTTGCCTATAAACTTTTAAACCTAACATTCTTTTGTTAAGGGTTCTTGGATGCAGAATGGTGATAGATGCCATCGAGGTCATTCTGTGAAAGGACCAAGGACTGCATGTCACAGAGAAAAGACCCACTATCACAGAAAACTGTGACAATTGGAGAGAGAGGGGCCACTGACAGACTGAAAGGCAGAGATCTGAGGCAGGGGACATGAAAGGGGGCAGCTGTCATAGAGTGTAAATAGCAGAGACCATCAGGGTCTCAGACAGACTATAAGAATGACAGATTTGAGGTGAAATTATGTTGTTATAGGCATTTTATTTTAGGTAAAGTTGATTAATAATCAAGCAATTTTTTAGACATAAATCTCTTCAGATTTACCACTTTATGATTCAGGCTCAGTAGGTTGTGTTTCTTGGACATATGTCTTCTAGGTTCTAACATTTGTTAATGATTGTTGCACTCTCTTCTAGGCATTTTTATTTCCATAAATGACGTATCATACCCTCTTCATTTGTGACTTGCTTATTGCTCTTCTATTTTTTAATATTTATAACAGTTGTGATTTTATTTTTTTTCAAAGTAATCTCTCAGATTTGTGATTTTTCCTTCCCCTGTTCTTCTATTTGTTTTTATATCTAATCTTTAATATTAAAAGTTGTAGATTTGAGTTTGCTTTTTTATATATTTTTTTCCTTTCTTTGTTAGTTATTTAACCTATAATTTTTACTTCCAACTCATATTCATTGTGCTATAATATATATGTACATTTAAAGGTATAATTTTCCTCTTAGCAGAAGTATTATTGAACCTCATAAGTTTTGATATATTCATTTTCACTTGTCCCCAGATAGTAATTCCCTAATGACTTCCTCTTTGATCCGCTGGTTGTTGAAGACTGTGTTGCTCAATATACACACATTTGCATATTTTCTAGTTCCCCTCATTTTATCAGTTCCTGGTCTCAGTGGCAATTAGAAAAAAATGTTTTGTAATATTTAAATGTTACTGCATTTATCAGGAAGCTTAGTCTGTATTATACAGTCTATTCTAGGAATTGTTACATGTATACATGAGAAGAATGTGTATTCTGCTATTGTTGGGTAAAAGGTTTTGTAAACTTCTTTAAAGTCTAATACATGTATAAGGCTAGTCAAGGCCTCTGTTTCCTTTATCAACTGCTTTTGTTGCTGGTAGTGAATCATTATCATACTTATGTATGCAATACTTGTTTGATTTTCTTCCTACAATTCTTTGCTTATTTATAAGTATATTATTTATTGTGTGGAAGGGGTGTTCTTATGCAGACTGTTACAGAAATAAGAAAATAATCTAGCACTATAACAATCAAGTGCCTTCCATTCAGGATTTTATTACTGGTTCACTGTAAATTCCATCATTTAGCTAAGGCTATCACCCTAGCTCTCTGAAATACTTTAGACCTCTGAGATTCTCACAGTGAGTCCTTATGCCAGCGAAATAAGAAAAGGACTCTAGAAGCATAGCACATCTGATAGGGAAAATAATCCTGGATCTCAGTAGGTCAACAATCTGGCCACCCTAGAACAAAGTTGGCCTATCCTACTATGGTCTCCCTTCCTGTTCTGGGCAGCCACACTTGGGCAGACAAAACACAAGCACTAAACACCATGTTTCTGCGAGTGCTAGGCTCACGCTTTTAAGTCATTATTACATTATTCTACATTTATCTATAAACATGAAGGAGAAAAAGAAAATAAATGCCACAGTACAAGAAGGGGGGAAACTAATCTAAATGAAAGAAAGTTAGTCATAGAAACAGAAGGAAGTACAAAAATAGGCACAACTGTTAGTTTGGCAAAGATTTTAAATACTAGCCATTAAAACAGTGGTTCTCAACCTGTAGGTTTTGACCCCCTTGGGACGAATGCTCCTTTCATAGGAGTCTCCTAAGACCAGCAGAAAACAGATATTTACAGTATGATTCATAACAGTAGCAAGACTGCAGTTATGAAATAGCAATGATGTTAATTTTATGGTTGGGGATCAACACAACATGAGAAACTATATTAAAGGGTTGCAGCACTTGGAAGGGTGAGAACCACTGTGTTAAAGCAATTCAATAATACCTAAAATAGGTAAAACTGGGAGACACAAAAACCTTGAAATTAAACTTAGTTCCTTTTCATTGTTCTGTCTTCATATAGCAGGAGTTCTCCCACTGTGGTTCCCTGGGTCTGGGACATGAGTACCTTCCAGGACTTATTAGAAACACAGATTCTTTTGTGACCTTATATTTTATTATAACAATCCCTATAGCGTAGTTGATTCTAGACTGATAGTATCTTACTTCCTTTTCAACCAAAAGACAAGTGGAAATCACTTTGTCTATGTATTTTAGCATGGGCATATGTGTGCTATGGTACACATGTAGATCTCAGTACAACTCCAGAGCACAGATTTTTGTCTTGCACTATGGCTTATGAATATCTAAGTAAGGTTCTCAAGTCTGTACAGGAAGTACCTTTACCCACCGAGCCATTTCACTGGCTCTACTTTGTCCTATGTAAGATAAAATTAATTTTAAGCACCACTAAGAAAAAATAAAATGTTTCTAATTAAAATATTGTTCAAAATTATTTTTTTACTTTAAACTCACTTTGTTTTACCTTATTTGTTAGAAGTGCAAAATCTTGAGGCCCAACATAGACTTACTGTGCAAGTAACTTTGGTAAAGAGCCCGGCAATTTGTTTTTTTTATTAATCCTTACAGTTGAATTTGAATCTGACAGGTGCTAATCTTGGTTACAAAGGGAAATCATGGGTGAAACTTGCAGAACCTTCAATACTGAGCTCCTATTCCAAGCAATATTTCTTTAATGTACTTGGGAAGAGAGTTCACAAAGCAAGCAGGAATCTTTAATGTGCATCTAAAATTGAGAACTAATCATCTATACCTATTAGGCATTTTAAGCCCTCTCACGAGCAGGATAAAGCAGTCATTTCTAAATGTTTCTGCTTGATGGAATTGCTTGGAGTAGGCGCCATGAACACAACCAATAAGAACAGCACCTTTAGAGGTTATAATTTAGCAATTCTGGGCTTTATCACAGTCTTCAAAAGAATTAGCAATGTCATGTGACTCTAATGTACAGAACAATTTGGAAAATGCTGGGCTAAAGATGACATCCCTACTTCTGTACTGAGGGGCTGAAGGCAGGCCTGCTTTTCATCCCACCTGGCTCCTGGCCACCGGCTAGCTTATGCCCCGAAATAACAACACACAAACTGTATTCATTTAAACACTGCCTGGCCCATTAGTTTCAGCCTCTTACTCACATCTTGACTAACCCATATCTAATAATCTGTGTAACACCACAAGGTGGTGTCTTACCGGGAAAGATTCAGCATGTCTGACCTGGTGGCTGGCTTCATGGTGATTGTCTCACTGAGGAGAGTCATGGCGATTATATGAGGCATCTGCCTGAGCCATCTACCTCAATTCCTTCTTCTTGTTCTGTCTACTCCACCCACCTAAGGGCTGGCCTATTAAACGGGCCAAGAGAGTTTCTTTATTAACGAATGAAATCAACTCAAACAGAAGACTCTCCCACATCACACTTCTAAAGATAAATTCCTAGATATAAATCAGATAAAAATTATGAGATTTCTAAATGATAATTAGAGATATGTACATAACTAAAAGAAGATTTAACCGATCCCTAAAATCCCTAAAAAATAGATATTTTGAAACATATGTCTCCATAATTCAAGGAATGATTAAAGAGAATAGTACATATTAACCTTGGTGTCATGGGACAGCCTTTGAGAGCTTATTACATTTCTGAACTAGGTTTCACTACAACAAATTAAATAAAAATGTCTAGAAGTAATAAAAGTATCAATATTTCTTACATTAAATCACAACATTGCAGAACAACCAACATTGCAGAACATAATTTGGGACTCTTCAGAAGTTTCTAAATGGGATATTAGGTTGAGAACCACTGGCAGGAATGCATTATCACTCTAGATGACAAGGACATTGTTTTTTTCATTATAGGCCAGTCCTATGTGCTCAGTAGGTAATGATGTCTTTATCTGCTGTACTAATAACACTGAGTTCCAGTTAATATCACAGGCTGCACTACAGAGATTACTTGGGGCTGGGCATTTGGTCACTGGATACCACTGTACATGTTGCCCAAACATCTTTCACTATGTGCAGTTATTAAGAGAATAAAGAAAACAGTAAACCTGTTGCAATAACATGTGTTAGTATCTTATGTAGTGGTTACGTGTCATAACTGCAGTATGGCTGAAGTCTTTCACTTCCTTCTAGGATGTAAGGACCAAAAGGGAGTCAAAATATTCTAAGATGCACAGGGCAGCTGAAATAAATCAGCTAAAAATCTACTGATAATATGTTAAACAATAATTTTGACTCAGGTAAGAAAGTTAAGTGTTCCATACCAAATTTGCTTTGAAGACAATCACTCAATACTATATTTATTTCAATTGATTAATGGGTATTACTTCTTGGATTTATAGCAATTTATTATTATTATCATTATTTAATAATGTAGTAGTATATGCATATGTGTGTGAGTCTCACTATTTTTATAATGACTCTAAGAAATTAGAAAATTTATATTTGATTGCATAAAAATTATTGGGAAAATATGGTTTTCAGCTTCCCATAATTAATGTCTCCCAGTTTTCTCAGTCTAGAGGCTTACATAACTTTTAAACATTATTTGTTGACTATTCATTTTGAGAGAAAAAATTTAAGGTTAAGAACAAAATAGAACTTCCAGGAAGAGCTACAGAAAGTGTTATTAGCACTTTTTCCCACAGCCAGATTTAGCCATCACCTTGATGTGGAGATTAAACTGTTCTCAGGAGATTTTCACATGATTGCTTCACCACCTATATTTCTGAATAAAAATATATGTACAACATCTGCCATTCTGTATTGTTTCTGTGAAAGACTAATAATACCGATAGAGAAAACAAATATACTTAGGTAAATTATGTTCGTGAACGTCTGTGAGACTATTTTCCATTCCATGAGTAGAAGACAGCTGCAGATCCCACTATGCCATTTAAGGCACAGCAGAAACAGCAGCTAGTCAACAAGCCTGTAATAAAACCTTCTCTCTCTTAGGTTAAATTTAGCAAAAATAGAAAAGCTATTGAAACAGAGACTAAAGAAAATTCAAGACCATGAACTTCAAGTCTGACTCCTCTGGTTTTCAGTCTTCCTGATGTTGGACCTGTTATTCTTGCACTTCTTCTGCATATCCCCGGGAGTTTTCTTCCTGTTGTGTCAAGATAATTTTGTGCTGAGGAGGAGGAAGAAATGGAGTTTTGTGTTAGGGAGCTGAAAGCCTGGATTCTTATATATGAACCTTGACATTGGTGCTGACTGTGCTATACAATTAACAAGTACACAGGCTTCGATCATCTGAATTCCCCCAGAAAACATCACCAAATTCAGACAAATTCTAAATGTACTTCTTAATGTCTTCTTTTACTCCTACGACAACTGTATTTTCTTTGCTTAAATGCGCATATCTATGTCTGTTGCCAAGAGATAAAGGTTAATCATTCTAGAAATCACTAGTTTTGTAATGAGATAAAAATTATAATAGAATATATAGAAAGATACATGTTCAAATCGTTTATAAATTCTCATATTTATGCATGTTCAGTTGATACAGACAAATGGGAGAGACATGGGCATAGATAGTCATGTGTACATATGTATTTTATGGGTGATAAAGACACACAGCAATAGAAAATCTTAACAATATGTATTTTAACTATCTCCCCACAATAGATAAATCTGCTACCTGTAATTTAGGGTGGATTATGCAGAGATTTTTTTTCTGTGAAAATTAATACTTCTATGTATTCCTTTAAAAGCAATATATATATATATATATTCATCATATCTATCTCTATCTCTGTCTCTGTGTGTGTATGTCTCTGTGTCTGTCTATCTCTCTGTCTCTCTGTCTCTGTCTTTCTGTCTGTGTGTGTGTGTATGTGTGTGTACACTAACAGTTTAATTAAGGTTATTTAGAAGACCATTAATGAGGAGCCATTTACTGAAGATTAGTAACTTACAGAACCATTGATGAGGGGCTATTTACTGGAGCATTAGTGACTTAGAGGACCATTGATGAGGGCTATTTAACAGAACGTTAGTAACTTACCAGAGTCTACATCCCTAAAGTAACTGTCTCTCCTTCCTTCAACAAGCATTAAATGCTCAGCAGTCCTTAGAGAAAGGTAGGGCCTTGTGAATCCTTCTGGTTTCCACGAAGAGCGTACACAGGCGTGATCCTGTGCAGGTATTGTACAGGCCATCACAGATGCTGGCAGTTGAAGGTGGAATGGCCAAGGAATGATCAGCAGACAGTATTCCAGAGCATTCCACCCCTTCTTACAGTCTTCCAGTCCCCCGTCCACAAGGTTCTCTGAGCCATGTAGGGGATAGTGTTCATATTTCATTAAGGGTTAATTATTTAAAGCTTTTATCTCATCCTTTGACCAGTCATGATTCTCTGTAGTAATTTCTACCCATTGCAAAAAAAAAAAGAGCTTCTCTAGCCATTGCTGACAGCATTATCATAGTTCTATAAGCATAGTATAAATATAACATAAATATTTAGAAGACAACTTGATAGGCTCCTCATGTCCACTTAACAAAATAACAGCAATAGCTTCTTGACTACGGGTGTATGACATTCACAGCCACAGACAAATTTGCTTTTTGTGTGGCGTCACTCATGTCAGATCAGTAGGTGGCCATAACACAGCCTGCACTCGATACATTTTGCCTGGTAGATTGAGACTGTAGGACATAAGGCTTATACCAAGGAAGTTCACATTAAAAAGAAAGCATTTTTATTGCTTTCCAGATGGGGTCTAGCTGTGTAGACCAAGGTAAATTTACTCAAGATCCCCCCTATGTCAATATCCTGATTTTTTAATCTCAGCAACGTGCTTTTCTATCCAGGTCTGAGTTCATAGTTTTTAAAAACACAAATCAACACAATGATCTTTATCTCATCCCTTGGCAGCTCTCTTTTTCAATATCTTTTTTATTATAGAAAATTATTTTTGAATTTAAATATATTTAATCATATCCTTGCCTACACCAAGTCCTTCCAGAACCTCTCCCCCTCCCTACCCATCAAACTTTAATCTCTCTTAAAAAAAATGCAACACAACCAAGAAAACAAAATAAAACCACCACCAACAACCCACACCAACAGAACAATATCATACTGTCAACAAATATAAGCATGAATTTAAAAAATGTGAAGTTAATTTTTGATCAACTACTCCTGAATATGAGATCTTATTGAAGAAAAGTGATTTTCACCATCCCAGCAAGTATTAGGGGTAAGAAGAGAGAAAAGGAAGGCAGATGGGAGGGGAGCAGAGGGGAAGGGAGAGAGCATGTGAAACTGGTTGTGTGGTGAGATGATTTGGGAGGAGTTGGGGAGTGAAGGAATGTGGTCAAAATACAGTGTATGAAAGTTTCAGCTAATAAAAAGCATTAAAATGATATTTATCCTCTACATGTGACATTTAAAAATCTCAAATAATTTTGGAATAAAAAATATATAAAATATCAGAGTTTAGATACCAGAACAAGTTTTTAAAGAAAATATTAAGCAGTTTGATTACATAAACATTTATAAGGGACAGTAAAAAGCATAGAAATCATAGTATAAAGCAAGGCTATGCATAAAGAGTATTTAAATGTTAAAACATACTTCAAAATAATTAGAAACATGTTTGGTTATGAAGTTGGATAGGATATGTAAAACTAACATTTTCATATCTGTGTGGATAAAGATTTGTTGCTATTACTATTTTCATGTTAAAGGATGATTTTACTTGAGTATATTGACATTGATGGCTATTCTAAGCAAGCAAGCCAATGGCCATGTGAAGTATGTGTATGAGTTACTTTTGAAGTTCTGTTTATATATTTTTAAACGGTAAGGACTTAATAAGTATTAGAAAGGCATTGAAAGTTTTGTGACATACCTGGCATTAAGAAGTGTGCACACCCTTAAGTGTCTTTTGGGGCATGCTCAACCTCCTTAGCAATCAGGGAAATGCAAATCAAAACAACGTTGAGATACCATCTTACTCCTGTCAGATTGGCTAAAATCAAAAACACCAATGATAGCCTTTGCTTGAGAGGTTGTGGGGTAAGGGGTACACTCATCCATTGCTGGTGGGAATGCAAACTTGTGCAACCGCTTTGGAAAGCAGTGTGGCGGTTTCTCAGGAAATTCGGGATCAACCTACCCCAGGACCCAGCAATCCCACTCTTGGAAATTTACCCAAGAGATGCCCAATCATACTACAAAAGCATTTGTTCAACTATGTTTATAGCAGCATTATTTGTAATAGCCAGAACCTGGAAACAACCTAGATGCCCTTCAGTGGAAGAATGGATGAAGAAAGTGTGGAATATATACATATTAGAGTACTACTCGGCGGTAAAAAACAAAGACATCTTGAATTTTGCATGCAAATGGATGGAAATAGAAAACACCATCCTGAGTGAGGTAACCCAGGCCCAAAACAATGAACATGGGATGTACTCACTCATAATTGGTTTCTAGCCATAAATAATGGACATCGAGCCTATAATTTGTGATCCTAGAGAAGCTAAATAAGAAGGTTAATCCAAAGAAAAACATATAGTTATTCTCCTGGATATTGGAAGTAAACAAAATTGCCGGACAAAAAATGGGAACTTGGGGGTGGGGTGGGATGAGGGGATGGGGGGATGGGGAGAGAAAAGTGTGAAGGGGAGGATGGGGAGAGCTTGGGGGAATAGGATGGTTGGGATATAGGAAGGGTGGATATGGGACCAAGGAATTATATATCTTAATTAAGGGAGCCATTCTAGGGTTGGCAGAGACTTGACTCTAGAGGTGTTCCCAGGTATCCAGGAAGATGCCCCCAGCTAGTTCCTTGGGCAGCTGAGGAGAGGGAGCCATAAATGTCCAGATCCTATTGCCATACTCATGAATATCTTGCATATCACCATAGAACCTTCACCTGGCGTTGGATGGAGAAAATGACAGAGCCCCACATTGGAGCACTGGACTGAGCTCCCAAGGACCTGATGAGGAGCAAAAGGAGGGAGATCATGAGCAAGGAAGTCAGGACCATGAGGGGTGCGTTCACCCATTAAGACAGTGGGACAGAACTAACAGGAGACCACCAAGTCCAGTTGGAATGGGACTGATGGAACAGGGGACCAAACCGGACTCTCTGAATGTGGCTGATGGTGGAGGAGGACTGAGAAACCAAGGACAACGGCGATGAGCTTGAACTCTACAGCATGGACGGGCTCACTGTGAACCTTGTCAGCTTGGTTGCTCACCTTCCTGGACTTAGGGGGAGTTGAGAGGACCTTGGACTTAACATAGTGAAGGGAACCCTGATGGCTCTTTGACCTGGAGAGGGAGAGAGTGGGGGTATGGGTGGAGGGGAGGGGAGGGAAGGGGGAGGAGGAGGGGAGGAGATGGAAATCTTTAATAAAAAAGTGAGAAGAAAAAAAAGAAGTGTGCACACAACATTATAGACACAAAAACAATAGGTCCCACTAGCGTTTCCAAGCAGGTGACCTCTCGAGTCATATTTCAAAGATACACAGCTAACATAAAGGTAGTGGTTGTATCTGAATAAAATTTAAAATTTTTTGCATTGTGCTGAAGAGTATGAATTTTTCTTACATCAACTCTATTAAAATAGTCTTTAAACAATGAATAAAATAATGCTACTATGTATTGACTATTATGAAACTGCCTATAAAATATTTTCAATTTTAGTAACTAACATGTTATGTCCTGTAACTCTCCAAAAATTACTTTACTAATAATTTCAGACATTATTTCAAAGCATTTCTAAATTTACAAAGTAATTTCAATGTATACTACATTTACAGTCTTTGGAACTTATTAAAAATAAATAAATTATTAAAACTTGAAAGCAATAAACACTTGTCATAATTTCCTCATCTAACATTTCTCCTTTCTGCCATTAATGAATGTTTTGCTTTGTTTCCTTTCTTTACTTTACAAACACAGTTATCACCTACAGCCCCAGCCTAATGAAATTCATTTCCCTCCCATAGCTAAGTAAAATGCACATGCCTTTAGCAGTTTCAAAGCATCAGGTCTTATATTAAGGTTTTTGATCTGTTCTAAATAGATTTTTGTGCATTGTGAGAGATATGGATCTATTTTGATTCTTTTATGTGTGAATATCCTGTTTTTTCCAGCACCATTGGGTAAAGAGGCTGTCTTTTTTCCAATGTATACTTTTGATTCCTTTGCCAAACATTAGGTAGCTATAACTACATGGGTTTATTCCTGGAGTGTTTCTTCAAGAGAAAGAAAATCATGAATCTTTGAAGAGAACCTACAACCACCTCTTGACTAAACCAACATAATCCTTAACTAAATTCTAAATATTTATCCGTATACCCCCTGATAATCATAGCTTTCACCTTCCATCAAAGAATTATAACATCAGATATCAGGGAACCGACATAAAAACACACTTATTTAACCAATACAGTGGAACTGAAGATCCATATGTCAGTTCAATCAGCTTAAAAAATCATGATTACTATCAAAGAAGCCAAAAATACACAGTGGAAAAGTGACAGCATCTTCAACAAATGGTGTCTCAATGATATATAAGATCAAATATCCCACCACATAGCCCACCAAATGGCAAATTTTTGCCTGTGTGTCTGCTGTTTTCTTGTAGCCCATTGCCCCAGTTAGATCAATCCCAAAGCTATGAAGGTTGAGCAGATGTTCGTCTATGACTCATGACCATAGGATCTTAGCCACAGAATCCTATTCTCTATGAGTGTCAGCTATAGGTTCCATCTCATCCTTAGATCCAATTCTTTCTTAAAAAGTGGTGATAACTTTCATAGAATTCCATTGCCACTATCATACCAGCAGGTATATCTTTGATAGACATATATTTTCCCCACTCTACACGCTGTTATCTTCACTCTAATAATGGTGTGTTTTATTGTAAAGAAGCATTTACATTTCTTAAGGTCCTTTGTATTTATTGCTGGTCTTAATGTCTAATAATATCTGGGTCCTGTTCGAAAGGTCTTTTAACATGTCATTGAGCTCAAGGGTATTCTGTCTTCTACCAAATTCAGGGTATCAGGTTTCATGTTGAGGTTCTTGATTCACTTGTAGTTGAGTTTTGTTCAGGGTAAGAGGTTCATGATTTTTGAGTTTTTGGGTTAGATTAGTGAGTTTTTTCAATTTTATCTTGAATTCCCCTGAGTACAGACTTAACATCTTCACTAAGCACAGACTTAACATCTGTGAATTATCTTAATTATCTTCAGCATTTAATTTAGCCATATTTTTGTGCTTGTTTTGACATCACTAATGCAGTTCTTATTACACTGTTTAAGTTCATTGATGTGTTCTTTTTTTTTTTTTTTTTTTTTTGGTTTTTCGAGACAGGGTTTCCCTGTAGTTTCTAGAGCCTGTCCTGGAACTAGCTCTTGTAGACCAGGCTGGCCTTGAACTCAGAGATCCGCCTGCCTCTGCCTCCCGAGTGCTGGGATTAAAGGCATGCACCACCACCTCCCGGTGATGTGTTATTTTCTTTAGAATATTCTTTAAACTCTTTGAATTCTTTGATAAAGTTAATTACTGCCTTTTAAAATTCTATGTTCTTAGGCTCATTTAAGTAAATCTCATTTAAGAGCATTTCTGTAAGCCCAGATGCTTTGAGAGTAGATATACTGTCTGGGCCTTTCATATGGTTTGTGTTTTTGAGCTGTAACCAGAGCATGTGAACTTCTACTATTGGTTATATGTCTAATTTATAAGTCTAGCGTGACTTAGGTTGGGCTAATGCAGTACCAGTGTAAGTATAATAAGGCCTGGAATTCCTAGTGAATGAGCTGTCTGTTTGGAGCTAGTCCCAGGAGTATGGAAATGGTGTGGGTAGAATGATAAGCAAAGGAACTAGACAGGCCATGATGGTGCATGTATCGTAAGTCTGGAACTAGGCTTGTGAGTGCAAAGGTGGTAAGGAATAGGTGGCTATCAGAAATTCACCCACTAAAGGGAGTGTGAATGTCGCTCTTCTGTATCAAGAAATGCAAAGCTCACTTATATTTTACATATTGCTTCAGAAGGCTTGTTTGATGGTAGAACCATAAATATGAACAGGGTAAGTGCTTTTCATCATTGTTCTGATCTTGGCTATTGCCTGAAGTTTATTCTAGGTCTTAGAGACATATTTATCTAAATGATTGTGAGTAAGTATTTCAAATACTGTCTTTGATTTTCTTTCATGAGGATAATATGTTTCCTTGGACCCAATGTGTTTAATTTGTTTCTGACTCATATATTGTGGGTCACAGCATGTGCTTGTGTTTGTATGAGCAGCCCCTCACTGAACCCGTCCCAGCAGTTTACCATGAGACTTCCTGCTAGAAGGTTGAATGCCAGTGATTTGCCCATTTTGCTGGCACATGTACTGATGGAGCATGAGCTGAATGTAGAACATCTTGAGTAGAGCAGCAGCCAAAGACTTTGTTTCTCCAAATACACTTCTCCTCCTAGCTGTGGCATTCCATTTTACTCCTTCCCAGGATAGCCATACCCTTAGTTCAAAGACTTTCAGCTTCTCCACAATAGTGTTTCTTGTTTATTGCTTAGTCTATTTGTATATAAGTCATTTAACTTCCTAACAAATACCCTATATGAAATCAGTTATCACTTTATATAAGATTTCTAATAAAAACCTTTGTTAGTGAAGTATAGTTTCAATTATCTGGTTTTAACTAGGAAAATGATACAGACTTGCCTGTGAGGAAAGGTTCATACTATGAAACGAACATAGTCAGCTCTAGAAAGAACTCACATGCAGCTTCAGTGCTTAATTCCTGGAAATGTGAGAAATGCACTATTGCTATAAATAAGCTCCTTAATGCTTACCAAAAAATCAACGCAACACTAAGGGAAATGAAGAAAGGGCTACATAAATAGTTTCCTTGCAAATGAGAACAAATGAGGGGGGAAAGGATAAAAAATACAATGGATGTTAGTGGAGTCTCCAGACATTTTCCATTGGTAGTATTTTAAATAGATTGAAATTTTCTGTCAAAAAAAACCAAATTTTAAAAACCCAGCCTGGAACCTATAAAAAAAATAAATGACTTATATGTCAGTGAAGAGGATAGTCACATAAAATGAATGAATGAAAATGAGCACTAGGGTGATTGCACTGGTGATGATGTGGGAAATATTGAAAACTATGGCTTCACAAGTTAATATTTTTAAAAAATGCTTTAGCATTGGTATCTGTCTAGAATTTCTAAATTTGGGACAGTGACAGGCTGTACTGAAAATTTAAAATAGACATTTGACTATTTTTATACACATCAAATTGGTTAGAATTGTTAGGATAATTTCCCTTGGGGGAGAAATATAAAGTCTTTGTTGAAGATTTTCACTGAATAATCTGCTTTGTAAGATTATTTTGATAATTATAGTTTGTTGTTATATTCTATTTGTAGTATAGCAATTCATAATTATCTCACATGCTACCAGCTACAACTTTAAAACAGAGTCACTTATTAAAATTCTATACCATCTAATAAGATTGCTTCAACGTTTGTTTTGTCTGTCACATATTCTTTAATGTGTATGTGTGTGTGCATTAGAGAGAGGGGGAGAAGAAAGTGAGAGAGAAATAACCACAACTTCCATTTTTATTAAAGATGGAATAATGGAACATAATCTATTTTTAGTTTTTTTATTCATTTTGTCAGGCTTTTAAGAGCAGAGAAAGAAAAACATGCATTTTTCTCTGCCGATTTAAGCATTGCTGATTGCCTTTTAAAGCGAGAAATGTATATGGCTGAATTTATAGGACTCAGTTTATTCAGCCGAAAAGACAGATTCGTGCAGCTTAGCTGAATCATAAACATTATATAATAAAAAATGTAAAATTATTTGGACTTTTGAGGTAACATGAATTATGGGAGCTCTTATGCTTATTTATTTGTTAATTAAATAATGTTCTGAAACATTTAAATAATTACTACACATATATGTGGGGGGGTACATGTGCGTGTGTGAGAGTGTGTGTGAGTGTGTGTGAGTGTGTAAAAGCTGCCTGAAAATGAAAGTGCACTACCTTTGTCTTTCAGTAGTAAACTTGGCTCAGACGCACTTAGAACCATCAATGGCTTTTTATGACAGATACAAAAACACCACAATGTGCAGGATATTTAGGATATTTTTTCAGGTTGGGGTGTGATAGGGTGCAAGTGACATTAACAACGACAAACTTGCTTCAATTAGATAGTGTTAATTAGTGCTTCTTATTTAATTATCAACATCTGGTCTGTTTTTCACCTGTTTTTCTTTTGCTGATAATTTCAACCTCCATTTAGGTGAAGTCAGCAAGTAAGCTTTGACATAGGAAAAGCAAGTCAGATACCATTATCTGGTGCTTAAGTTTAATATAAAATTTAACTGATAATTAATGAACAGAGTCCAAGAAGAGAGAATAAGTAGTATCAGGAAACCTAACACGTACATAATTATTTATTAAATAGCAGGCTCAGGGTTCCAGAAGTTTGAACAAAGATGTGAACATTGTACCTACATATCCATCCAACTTCAATGCAGAGATTAATATAATTTACCTGATTGGATATAAACATACAACAATTCTGAGAAAAGCAAATGCATTGATGTAATTTTCTAGTTACTTAAAAACTTAGGGATGTAGCCCCCAAGGTGTTACCCATGTTTCAATAGATTGTCCTATACTCACAAACATACCAGAAACACTATAATGACTCAGTTGGTTTCTAAAAAGAACACATGCTTTGGGGTGGGGTGGGATGAAGTGTTCAGGGGATAGAGGAGGATTCTGAGGGGAAAATATGGGGATTTGATTGATCAAAACACATTATATACATGTATGAAATTATCAAGCAATGATAAAAAACTTTAAAATTATACTTTCTATTTATGGAAAAGAATTAATTTGAAATATAATCTTCCTTAAACAATTATTGTTCAGAAAGTGTTCTGAGATGTACAGTAACTTCCATCCAAGTTAGTGGAGATAAGCATGTTCTAGACATTGAATAACAATCATTGTTTCTGACTTATTCTGTACTGTAATTTAGAGATATCCATACATATGGAAGTAAGTGATAGAAAGTACACTAGAAGGACAACTGTACTAATTTCATCAACTCCAGTAATTCTTCCCCTATATTCTACACTCTGTGCAGATGCTTGTATGACATTCTTATATGAATGAAATTGTCCTTCAATTTGAAGAATTATCTGTTTGATAATTAGGAGATAAAAATTACAATGTCATAACAACTAATTCATTATTGTCATAAGAAAAATCCAACCCTAGTTTCTTTATTTGAAAATTTGGCTGATTAATATTCTACAGATATGAATTAATTGTAAAATGAAAATATTTATTGTTTAATAAGTTATTAATATGAAAGAACTACAGGATAGAGATAGGTATGGCTATATCACTAGAAGGATCTAAACTAAGCAGTATATACATGGTAGAAGAAGCTGATAATCAAATAACATTTCAAAGCAAGGGTGAAAGAGCACAAATAGTGAACATTCCCAAGGGGCAAAGATGTTTCTACTAAACAGAAAATATTGGGTAGATCTGAAAGTCCGTGGGCAGACTCCTCATGAACTCCAAAGTGATGATCAGCACTGCTGTGAAATAATGCTCTTGTAAACTGTAAAGATTTGTCTCTCATATTAGTTTAAGAAAGCACTGATTGGCCAGTAGCCAGGCAGGAAGTATAGGCAGGGCCACCAGAATAGGAGAATTCTGGGAAAAGAAAAGGCACAGATAGAGTCATAAGTCAGACACAGAGGAAGCAAGATGAGAATGCCTCACTGAAAAAAGATACCAAGCCACGGGGCAAAGCATAGACAAGAATTATGAGTTAATTTAAGGTGTAAGAGCTAGTTAATAATAAACCTGAGATAATAGGCCAGACAGTTTATACTTCTATAATTAATATAAGCTTCTGTGTGTTTCTTTGGGACTGAATGGCTGTGGGACCATGCAAGAAAGAAACTTATGTCTACAAGCATGCAAAAAAAATCAGTAAAGTTAGGGAAATCAGATCATATGAAATCTCAGGCTTAGGCTTGGTGAAATGCTCATAACTCCTGCTTCTACATCATACTCTGTAAATGATAGATATTTACTCCTTACAAACTTGATATATATATATATATATATATATATATATATATATATATATATATATATATATATATATAATTAAATAGGCAAGAAATGTTTGCTTCTTCTCTAGAGTTATGACCTATCTACCCACAAGTTCTTAGCTCTAATAATAGTGTCAGATATGGGTTTCGTCATATAAAGTTGTCCTTAAATTCAATTACAAATAATTGCTTAGTCCTATTTGCTTAGTCCTATACAGCATTCATGTCACAATTGCACTAGTGGATACGTCTACTCAGGTTGGCAGTTATTATAACTCTCTGAATCTGCAGATGGGTAAGATTTATGAGTACTTGTCTACTCTAGCAGCATGCAAAGCACCTTGAAATCTATTAAAACTAGCCAGTATAAATGATGCTTCTAGGTCAGTATGAGCTTGATATCCCATATATTATAACTCAACTATGTGGTGGTAGCATATGTGGTCTTTCCACCAAGTTCTTGAAGGCAACCAGGAATTTATCTTCTTTTTCTTACCTGTACTTGGAGAATTTTGTGCTTCATGCCAGTTAGTGAGTTTTGCTTGGGGATCATAATATAGTTACATAATTTCTCCATTTTCTCTCTCCAAGTCCTCCCATTAAACTCCATCTCAACTCTCTTTCAAATGTATGGCCTCTTTGTCTCATATATATATATATATATATATATATATATATATATATGTCTATAAAATGTTACTTCTATGTACATGTATTCATGGCTAACTATTAATTAACTGGTGTGCTCTTTCTTGAGGACGATTCTTTTTCCTGATTTCAGTATTCTTTAGTTGCCTGCAGTTCTTTGGTTAGGGTTGAAGCCTCATGAGATGTATGTTGTTGTCATTTGTGTTAAAGTCTTACTTAGGCAGTCATGTTGGTGAGAATTCATGGGTGTAGCTTCTGACATTTTTCCAAACCAGTTCCTCCACATGGGTCTAAATCAGCAGCACATATGCATACTACATACATTTCTCTGTCCATCCAGGTACTTTGTTGGACTTCCGTCCTATTAGCTTATGAAACCAAGGACCTAAGAGACAAGAGGAGGTCAAAATGAAACCCAGGTAACATTTTTGGCATCTATTGTTTTGAATGCCAAAGATTTAAGATTGCTGTCATCTTCATTGATACAAGATATTATTTTTCTCTCTTGGCAGGGAATTACAAAATTATATACTCTTGTCTGTATACATTTTCTCTCTGTGCATATAACCTTGGAGCCTGGTTGAAAAATCTTGCTTATTTGAAGAACTGTATTTCTCAAATCTCTTGTTATACCTGTACTTCTGTCTCCTGCCACAGTCATGTACATCAAAATGGGTGGCTACACTCATATGCTGTTCCATGGTTGCCCCTACTGTCATGTGATATGGTCCATGCATTTTCTAAAGCAGAACTATATTACTAGCTCTTCTATTTCCAATACGTTATTTTATCTAATGTAACAACTTAAAGAAATAAAAAGATTACCCTTCAGTCAGAAAGTTCTGGCATACTGGGGCCAGAATAAGTGAATCTTTTTGATGTGTCTTCTCTCAATTATTTATGATCCTTAGAGGAAGAAAACTAATGATTTATATAAAAGAGTCAACTGTACTTTTTCTGTGTTGAAAGGAGTGGGGTGATAATGATCTTTACCCATCAGGACAATGTGTGTATGTGTGTAGATCACAGAGGGCTGCGTTCCTGCTGCCTGGCTCCTGGCAGCCTGGCCAGCTTATGCCCCGAAATAACAACACACAATTTGTATTCATCTTAACACTGCTTGGCCCATAGCTCTAGCCTCTTACTGGCTAACTCTCACATCTTGATTAACCCATTTCTATTAATATGCGTAGCAGCACGAGGTGGTGGCTTACTGGGAAGATTCTAACCTGTGTCCATCTCTTAGAGGAGAGCTATCGTGTCTGCCTCACTGCTTTCTTCCTCCCAGCATTCTGTTCTGGCTTCCCCGCCTACCTATGTTCTGACCTATCAGGCCAAGCAGTTTTCTTTATTAACTAACCAATGAAACAACAGATAGATAGAAGACCCTCCTACATCACGTGTGTCCCAACCATTGGTCAGGAAACAGTCTTTGCTAACTAAAATAACTCTGAATTTGTGAGTAACATAGTGCCCTAATTCACAGTTATATTTTGGGCTTTGATTTTTGTTCGTTTGTTTGTTTAACAATAAAAGTACACATGGCAGTAGATTTACAGACAATGTATTGATTTTGAAACTTAGTTCCCAATACAATAGTGATCCTATCTCACTAGCATTAGGTTTTATTTCCTTTTTCACTCTCATTGATTTGCCTAGCTGCTTTTTCCCACATTTGAGATAATTTTGATCCTCAGATCTTATAAAGAAGTTAACTTAGCATTATATAATATCACCAAGCAATTTAAACACTTGTTTAAAAGAATGATAAATCACTGGCAATTTGAGCTTTAACACACTCTCCAGCCAGATTGGTTTTGTAAAAAGAAAAATGCAATCAATCACAAGACTGATGCCCGGTTCACTGGGGACACTGTTGTTCTTTGTCAGGTAGTCCAAAATGATATGGTATAAGAAAGAAGATTGACTGGGTATAGGGGTACAGGTATTTAATACCAGAAAAGAGACAAGTGTATCTCAGTGAGTTGGAGATTGTCCTCATGTACACAGAGAAGTCAGCTAGTGATACATGGCTTCACAGAGATGCCTGTCTCAAATAAATAAAGAAAGTAGGCTGAGGAAGCCGTAGGAAGCAAACTTAAGTATCTCTTCATAGTCTCTCCTTCAAGTCCTGCCTCTAGGTCCTGCTTTAAGTTTTTGCTCTGATTTCTCCCAGTGATGGACTGTGCCCTGAGAGATGTAAGCTGAAATAAACACTTTCTTCCCCAAGTTGCTTTAGTCATGGTGTTTTATGATAGCAATAAAAACCCTAGGATATGTCCCATAAGAATTAGTAGACTCGGCGTTATGAATCACCTGGACAGTAGGGCACGCCTCAGAAAAAAAGTTATACCTGGAAGACATGCTAGTGAGAGGGAAGTTATTTACACAATTTTCCTGTTAAGCCTTTTTGTTGTTGTTTTTTTCTGAATTCTTACTCAAAAACAAAACTTTCTCTATTCCCCACTTCTATGAGAGCTTTGAATCTATGTCTAGGAGTTATACATGTTTTCTCTTACACTGTGCACCACTCTGAAGGAAAGAACTGACAAATGTCAAAACTGAGAAAAATAATAAAAAAAAATTCATGAGTTCAACTAAAATTAGAGACACCAAAGAAGGAAGTGGCACCTGAGTCAATTAAATGACTAATAAACAAAACAAGAGAAGCAAGTGATAGCTTCTCAAAGAATATTCTATAAGAATATTTTAAAATGTCAAGAAAACTAGCTAAGGTGATGAGATATACCTTCAATAGTTGTTATAAAGTTGAGCAACGAAAAAATATGATTCAAAATCACAATTCAAGAAGGAGCAAATAAAAACAGATTTCATTGAACAATCACACCCTGCTTGTTATGGAATCAGAGTAATATTAAGACACAGAATTCTATGCCACTACTACTCCTCCCATGAAAGTATGCATATATAAGTGAAGTAAGAAAATAAAATTTAACCTCTCAACATTCTTAAAAGCAAACCTTTATACTAAAAAACAGTAGAATGGCATTGCTGAAGTCTTGGAAGAAATCAATGTGAATCAAGGTTTTTATTCGTGGTCAAAAGCCTGTTACTATAAATGTTACAAAAAGGAAGATGAAACACTTCCAGAAACCTCATGTTCATGAACCTTCCCTGAAAACTACCTCAGAGAGAATTTCATAAAGCTGTGACTTCTGTAGTAACTACATATTATATGTATTTAATGCCTGAGAGATGATGGCAAAGGAAAAATTCAATTCTTACATTATAGGCTCTGATGTTGCACAATTATCACAGCAATTTGAAAACAGGAAAGTTTACAGTAAACGAGAATAAAATATACTTACTAATTGAGTCATTGGTATTGGGAGTGAATGATATTTAAATAGATTAACGAAGAGCTTGACAATTAAAAACATTTAAATTTAAAAATAATACTAAAACTACACTATGATTAATAAGAAGAAAAAAGATGCTACTTACTGACAGTAATATTGAAAGAAGACTTTCAAAACAATGTTTTGATTAAAGTATTATAGAAAAGTATTAGCATAAATATAAATATCACAGAAAGATTCTTCTTCCTAAGTAACAGAAGATATGCAGGGACAAAGGAACAAAGCAAACAGTAAAAATGTGGATGTATTCACTTATAAAATACATTCCTTTTGTAAGATTAAGAACAAATGTACTAATTGTATCAATTCATATTAGCGGACTTAGCTAACATGGTAAAAAGAAATGTCCAGATGCGTTAAGAAAGCAAAAATTTACCATTATTCTATATGCAAAAGATGTATCTAAAGTGAACTGAAAAGGGTAAAAGATGAAAGAATGAACAAAAATATACTAAGCAAGGGCAAAGTAAGAAGAAATCAGGGGCCAGGATTTTGATCTCAAACAAGGTTAAATTCAGGCCAGAATTAAACAATATAAAGTAGGACACTCTGTGATGCAAACGACTACAATTCACAGTGAAGATATTAGTATCTATTCACCAAATGCCAGTAGCAGCAACTTTTATAGAGCAGAAACTATGAGATGAAAGACAGAAACTAAATCCAGGAAAGCATACCACATTTGTCTCAGATCAAGATAAAACAATGTTAGCACTAATGTTAGCAAAGACAGAGAAAATATGAAAATTCATAGAGTCTATAAGAACATAGTTAGCATTTCACTTGAAAATATACCATGTTTTCAATAAACATTAACATGTATGAATATTGACACCTCATGTTAACAGGCTGCCAAAATTTAAGACATGGGAAGACAAATCTTCCATCAGTACTAAAGTTAAAAAAATCAAATCTTCCATCAATACTAAAAATAAAAAAAATCACCATTTTCATCAGAAAGATCTCATTTTGTAAATTCTTGAATCAAATGAATATGTCTTTAAAACTCTCCAAATTCATAATAAAGAATAATAATGAAATCAACTCATTAAAAAATAACAGTGTCCTAAAAGAGATGAGTTTGTGTTTGGGAAAAGAACTATTTTGGAAAGTCTTTCAAACAAAGGCATTCTTACAAGAAATAACTTTTCGTGATAAGCATAATCCAAAGGATTTCACAACCACTAAACCAGTACTGCAGAAAATACTTGAAGGAATCCTATGAACTGGAGATAAGGATAGATTCATCCAAGAGGATAGGAAATAAACTTTGCTGGCATGTGAAACAATCACATTAAGATTAGGCAAATACCAAACATGACAAAAACAGAAAAGTAACAAGAATTAAAATAAATCTTTCAATAATAACCCTGAATTCTGTCTCAATTTCTCAATAAAAAAAAAACAGACTAGCAGATTAAACTAAAAGCTAAAAGAACACAATACAACCCTGAGGACACATTTTTTGTTGCATACAAAAAAATCTCATTTATAAATACAAACACAACCGTAGGGTAAAAGTCTAGGAGGAGTTCATCTAATCGTGTAGAAATTTACAGCAAACAGGCATAGCTATCCTAATTTCTGGAAAAATAAATCCTAAACTGAAATTAGTCAGAAGTGATTAAAATAAAAAGACCACTGCAATTTAAATGAAAAATTCACCAAGTGAATATTACAATTCTAAACACATATATAAATTTTAAAATACACATTCTATATGTATAAGACACAACACATAATAGTGAGCTATCTCATATCAATACATAGATCACTCACATAAAAAAGCACAATAAAGAACCATCAGAATCTAATGACATTATATATCAAATGGGATTAATAGATGTCTACATACCACTTCATCTAAATACTGTAGAATATTTCTTAGCAACATATGTAATATATAAGATGTTTTGTTATATTCAGTCCACTCTCTGGACTCCTCCAAAATCTAACCCCCTTTTCCTACCCACACAACTTTGTATCTTTTTTACCTTCACACCCTTCAAGCACAATTTCTTTTGCTCCTTTATTTTTTATTTTTTGAATGTATGACTTTCCAGTGGAGTACAGTTGAGTTACCAGGGGCTACAATTTAAAAGAAAACTGATTCTCTCTCTCTCTCTCTCTCTCTCTCTCTCTCTCTCTCTCTCTCTCTCTCTCTCTCTCTCTCTCTCTCTCTCTCTCTCCCAGTGACTTTCAATTGTCAATCACTTCTCAACTGGGAAGTGAGACTTTCTGTTAATCTTCCCACTCCATGTTGAGATAACACATAGTATGCACAAGCTGTCACAACCACTGTGAATTCATATGTGCAGATGCCCTGTTGTGTTCAGGACACACGGTTTCCTGTAGTCATCCAGTGCCACTGGCTCTTAACCTTTTCTGCTTCCTCTATTCACTGATCCATAAGCCTTGGCATGAGGGCGAGTGAAATAGATGCCTTATTTTAGATGGAGAATTCCAGTTCTATTTTCTGAATCTTGACTAGTTGTGTATCTACTGCAAATAGAAACTTCTCTAATGAGGGTTGAAAATGATTAGTCTTTGTATAAAACAATAAATAACTAGGAGTCAAACTATGTCCCTTCAGTGAATAATAGTTGTATGTTCTCCCCTAGGGCCCATGATTTGTCTAGTCACAAATTCTTGGCCTAATAATGGTGTCAGATATGGGCTTCATCTTGTGAATAGTAGTTAAATCCAAAGAAAACGTAGTTGGCTATTTCAATGATGTTCATGTCAGTAGTGTACCAGTTGACATTTCTTCCCAGGCCCATCACTATTATAGTTCAAAAGGTTTAGAGCTGGGAAAGATGGGGAATACTTAACTACTCTGGGGGTGTTCATAGTACCTGCCTGCACTCTGAAAGATAGCCATAGTGTGTAGATTAGTGCCACCTTGATGTGTCCATGGTCTGGTTCAAGCATGTGATGTCTTTTCTTATCATCATGATCTGAAGGGTAAGCAAAAGCATTGGCAACAGGCTGTAATATATGGAGAGTCTAAGACCCTTACCAGCCAAAAGCTCCAAAAGAGGTAATCCATTCCTTGAATTATGCTCTTATTTATTAGCTCCTGGTATCTACTAGAGACATTGTCATCTCATTATAGGATAATTCCATTTTAACTATGTGTTTGTGTGTATATGTGTGTATACACATGTGTGTGCATGCTTGTGTGCATTAGAAAGACATAAATATAGTATGTTGTTGGAGGCTGTTTGTTCATTTTCCATCCACCAAGACTCCCAAAATAATCACACAGAAACTATATTATTTGCAATACTGTTTGGCCAATAGCTTAAGTGTATTTCTAGCTAGCTTTTCTTTTATCCTAAATTAACCCATCTCCATTAGTCTGTGCATCACCATGAGGTTGTGGCCTACTGGCAAAGTTTTGGTAGGCTCCAGCAGAGGTGTCTGTCTCCTGTGGTGGCTATATGGCTTCTCTTTGACTCTGCTTACTCTCTATATTTTTTTCAGGCTGGCTATGTTCTGTTAAGCCACTGGCTGAAACAACTTTATTCATTAACCATTAAAAGCAACACATATACAGAAGGACTTCTCACACCATTTCCTTTTTTCTGTTTAAATAAAAAGAAAGGTTTTAAACTTTAACATAGTAAAATTATATATAACAAAACAGATATCAAGCAAGAATTACAGTTACAGCATTTATATCTACTTTACCTTTTATCATAACTAAGGAAAACTATATTATAACTATCTATTCTTCAACTTCATCAAAGACTCCAAAAGGTTATAATATTACCTAAGTAAGCAAGAAGTGCATTGTAAGCAACCTCCAAACTCTAGAATTGACAGAGACATCTCGCTGCCTGGAAAGTCACCCAGAGTTTTTCCGTAACATTGCAGGCACCCCTCTTCAGCCTACTGGCCCTTAGTATTCAGCAGACTTTTCCATGAAGCAGGAAATGTCAAAGACAGTTCCATCTATATTGGTAGTTTGTTAGTCACTTTCTTCTGTGTCCTGAACAATGTCTGGCAGAATCTCTCATGAAGCAGGAACCCTGAAAGACTGTCTCACCTTCTTTAGGGAGCTTCAGCAGTCATTTTCCTGTGGGTCCTCCAAGTCTAGTCAAACATTTCAGGCAAGAGCAATTTCTTGCCCAAACGGCTAACAAACTTCATGAGAAGCCTGTTCAATGTTCATACTCTTGAAGTAGATTGGTGCATCCAGGAGATGTGTCTCACTGTCATGAAAAGTCTTAAATTCTTAAAACATTTTAAATGCCATATTTTCTAGGTCTTTGAAAGTATTGAAGATTATCTATCTAACTGAAATATATCTCTACATTTCAAAAACCTAACTAACATGACTGCAAGATTGCCTATTAGATATTACTATCTATTAACCTGTATTTTTTTGGGAGGGGATGATTGGTTTTGGTTTTTAGTGACAGTATTTCTCTGTAGCTTTGGAGCCTGTCATAGAACTAGCTCTTATAGACCAGGCTGGCCTTGAACACAGAGATATCAACCTGCCTCTGCCTCCTGAGTGCTGGGATTAAAGGTGTGCACAACCACCACCCAGCATAACCTGTATTTTCTAACTATACATTATAATTTTAAATGAGCTGCACAAACACAGTACCTTAATCAAGAACAAAAATATACATATAACAAAACTGCCTTAAAACCAAAACAGCATGAATAACCAAGACAGCATATGTTCCATCACACTACTAGGTCTATAGATGCAGTGTCTAAAGAAAACTGCCTGGATGAGCCTAAAACAACCATAAAACTTATCAAAGAATTCAAGAAATTGAAAGAAAACACAAGCAAACACATCTTTGAAATCCAACAGGATAACAATAAATGCTTCAGGGATGTCAAAGAAAATAATCAAATGATGAAGATAACTCAGGATTTGAAAATTAATTCAATAAAATGATAGAAACATTAAAGTGAACTAAAGTGTGCTAAAATGAAGATGGGGTGGGGAAACTAAATATCCCAAGTGGAAAACTCAAAGAAAAACATTGCAAGTAGAATGAGTCAAGCAGAAGGTGGACTATCAGGACTTGAAGATTCAGTAGAGGACCAACCAAGACAAAATATCTATTTCAAAAAGCATAGAAAAACAACAAGTATTAAATGTGAGTCACTATCGAAAAACAAAATCTCCAAATTGTTAGCATAGATGAGAAATAAAAATACAAGGTCAATGGCATAGACTAAATCTTTAACATAGAAAAAATTTTCCCCTAAACTAAGGAAAGACATACGCATTTAGATACAAGAAGCACACAGAACTCCAACTAGATAAGATCAGAAAGGAAACACTCCATGACATATCGTAGTTAAAACACAGTTAAGTGTGCCGAAGAAAAATATTGAAAACTGCAAGAGAAAAAGCGCAAATTACATACAAAGGGAAAACTATTCGAATACCATAAAAACATATTAGCAGAACTAAGAAGATCAACACAAACCCCCAAAATAGTAGGTGAATTCCACGCCCCACTTTCTCCAATAGATAGGTCACCTGGACAAAAAATAGGCAGAGCTTTTTCCAAGACAACTGTTTAAGATGGAAGGGGGCCAGGTACTAATGCCACATGGCTGAGGCCTTACTGTGGTCAAACAGGTACTTCTGGGCCAGAAGGTGGTGTTTGTGTGCCGAGAGTATGTCACCATTTCCAGCAATATCTACAGAAGTAAGTTAAAATACCTAGCCTTTCTCTAAAAACAGATGAACACCAGCCTTTCCTAAGGTCCCTACCATTTTTGCCCAAACTGCATTTTTTGGGTGCCGTGTGCACAACATGCTGCCATACAGGACGTAGCAAGGCCAGGCTGCCCTTTCAGGTTTCACCTCAAGATGTTTGAGGGGGCCCATCCACCTTATGATACAAAAAAAGCAGATGGCTGCCCTCAAGGCTGTGCAGCTGAATCCTACCGGAAAATCTGCTTACATGGGGCATCTGGCTCATGAGGTGGGTGGGGAAGTATCAGGCAGTGACAGCCACCCTGGAGGGAAAGAGGGAGGGGAAGGCCATGATCTGCTGCTGGAAGAAGTGACAGTTCACAACACTGTGGAAACAGGCAGAAAAGAGTGGGGAAAAGGAAACCAACAAGTTCACTGAGGTCTCCCAAACCAATGGAGACATGGTATGAGTTCAAAAGAGACTGTGCCTCAAAAAAATGAAATAAAATAAAATAGAGAGCCCTCAGAAGTAAATGATATTTTAAATCAAATGAACATGAAAATGTGTCACCCAAACCCCAAAGAATACACAGTCTACTCAACAGCCCATCTATGGACGTTTCTTTAAAATGAACCACATGCAGAGTTATAAAACAAACCTTAACAAATACAGAAAAATAAAACAACCCCATGTACCCAACATGAACTTAATTTTGCAAGTATTTTATGGTGAATTGTGTGTATATCTTCAAAATTGCATCAAAATGACAAAATATATGAGGATAACATAGTTTTGTGTGTTTTGACAATATATTGCCAAGTAACCCAATTAATGCTATAAAAAGTGAATAATTAAGTTATATAATTTTCAGTGGATGATGTTAGCCTTTTTCATTTTACTTTTAACTATTAATTTTACAGTGAAAATTATAAATTAAGTATAAACAATGTGGCATCAATTCATTAGTATAGCTTTTAATGTGCAGTACTATATTTTCTTGAAATACTGGACCTTTTTCTTGAAAATGCCATTGTCTTTATTTCTGCATGTCTATACTTACAGACTTGTGCTCCTGATGATTTATATTCCAATGATTATTAGAGTTGCTGTAGTTTAGTTTTATTAATGTGCACCATGAATGTATCTGGTGCCTTAAAGACCAGAAGAGGTAGTAACAGCCCCTGGAACTGAAGATAGAAACATATGTGAGCCACCATGTAGGAGCTAGAAATGGAATCCAGGTCCTCTGAAAGAGCACCAAGTCCTTTAACCACTAAGCCAATCTCTCCATCTCCTAGAGTTATTGTATTGGCACATTCACTCTTCAATGAATTTCAGTTGTTTCGAGGAGACTCATTAATTGATGTGCCACTCTAAATTACTAATATCACATGTTTTAGTAATATGTAGAACATAGTTTTCCTCAACAAGATATATTAAATTAATATTTCTATTTAAGAATAAGTTTGGAATATAAAGGCAATATATTAACATTCCCATATTCTAAGAAGAAACGCAAGGGAGTTTTTATAGTTTGAACTGAGAATTTGGTGAGAAATACTTAAGGCAATATTTTGATCTACATTACTCCTATATGAATTGACCTTTTTGTTTCTTGGCTAGCTAATTTGACTTGAAAATATGTTGTTAAGCTATCTAGCAAAGCATTAGCTCTCTCATCGCGCCAGCATCCCCATATGGCATTTGTATTGAATTTCTCTTGCAGATGGAGGAAGCAGAAGACAGTCTGTAAGAAAGGTACCAGTGGCGTTATTGTTTTATGTATCTTAAATGTCTGTGACACTCTTCCTTTCAAATATGTGTATAATAAATACTAGAAAACAGAAAATAAGTAGCAATTGTATAATGTTATATGGACTTCACAGTAAGAAAATATGACTGTAGCTTTTATTTGCCTTAGCCTTTTCCTCTAAGATTGATACCTTAACAAATATAAGTTATCATTTAGGAAGAACAGGAGCTCTCAGCCTGTGCGTTCTGACCTCTTGGGGGTTGACCGACCCTTTCACAGTGTCATATACCAGATATTTTGTGCATCAGATATTTACATTATGATTCATAACAGTAGCAAGATTACAATTATAAAGTAGCCACAAAAATAATTTTATGGTGCTGTTCTTCCAGAAAAGCTGGATTCAATTCCCAGAACCCACATGGCAACTCACAACTGTCTTGTCCTCCAGTTTCACAGGATCTGACACCTTCACACCAATGTGCTTAAAATAAGTTTAAAAATAACAATAATTTTATGGTTGGTGGTCACCACAGCATAAGAAACTGTATTAAAGGATCACAGAATTAAGAAGGTTGAGAACCACTGCTCTAGACTAACAGGGAATACATGCATGGTTACAATCACAATGTAAAAAATTGTGGCTATATAATAAAACAATTGCACAGTTAC